>NW_027415695.1:0-39000 GCF_964106895.1 Numenius arquata
GTGACCTCAGCAAAACCAGTGCTTTACTGGGACAGCACTGGGCTGGAAGTGTCTTTGGGAGGTGGCTCAACCGACCTCTTCCTCAAAGCAGGGTCAGAGCAGATTACTCAGGGCTTTATCCAAACGCATCTTGGTTACTTTCCAGGACAGAGCTGCTGCACACTCCCTTTTTCCAGTGCATGACTATCCTCATGATTGAAAAGTTTCTCCCTTTCTCTAGCATTCTTCCAACCCCAACCATCCAGCTTGATTTTTACCCATCTATTTAAACACCGATGCTGACCATAATGTCCGATCTTGGACCCCGCCCAGGGTGGTGGTGGGGGTGGTGGTGATGCTGAAAGCCTTGCTGACTTCCAGGTAACAGACCACCACTGTTCTCCCTCAGTCCAGCAATCCTGTCCTTTCATCAGAGAAAGCAAAGAGGATGGCCAGGTACAGTCTGCCCTGGGTAAATCCAATCACCTTCTCTTTCAGATGCCCAGAAATGGGATGTGACTGGACACACTCTGGGGCACAGCCTTTAGTTGCACTGCTCATGCATTGGCCTTTTTTGAAAAGCGCTTGCGATGTGTGTGTGCTTCCATCCATCAGGGAGTTCTCCCAGCCTCCATGGCCTTTCAAAGATGATGGAGAATGGCCTCACTGTGACAGTGGCCTGCTCTCTCAGCTCTCTGGGATGCTGCCCCTCCTGTCCCATAGACTGATAGATTGCAAATCAAGTGACCCCTGATTTGATTCCCGTCCACTGCTGGCTTTTCTCCTTCAGAGTCCTGCCTCGAGTCACAGAGGGCTGGGAGACCTTGCTGGGGAAGACAGAGGGCAAGAGGACATCTCACCTCTATCCCTTATTCAGTTCAGCAATGGCCACACAGTATCTTTGTTTCTTCTTGAACCGTTCCTGATGTAGTAAACACTCCTTATGGTGCCCTTGAATATCCTTACAGGTTTAGACCGAGTTTTGATCTGGACTAGTGCTGTGCTTGGAAGATGATGTCCTTGCAGACCGGCTGTGCTGAGCTCTGCCGCCACGCCTAGGCAGTTTATTCCATCAGTATCACAGCTCTGTCTCCAACAGTAACGGCTCCAGCTCATCCTGTCTGTGCCCCTGGCTGAGGGCTTTGAGGCACATCAGGGCTGAAGCACATATGCTGTGGAACAGGGGAGCTCATATTTGCCAGAAGAAAACTTGGTACGAGGTGTCCAAGACCCTGTGTGTGCAAAGGCTTTGCTTCAGAGCAGAGTCATGACACAGACAAAAGATTGCTGAATATCTTTCTAGCCCTGGGACCAGAAACTCAGAATGAAATCTCTAAATTCACTCCACTGAAGACACATCCCACCCCCACTCCCCCCAAGCTTGGAGAATTTAGATCCTTTGCTGTAGTCTTCCTTGTGTCCTGTCGAATGATGGGATAAGAAAAGGTGATTCTCATGCCCAAATCTTTTCCTAATACAAGAAATACCTCTGGTGGAAAGAAGTGTCTCTGCAGAGATGGGAATCATTGATGTTGATGAGATCATCATCACTGATGACTTCAACCTGTTCCACAGCAGGTTCCCCTGGAGCCCCAGGGACACCTCCAGGGAGCCCAGAGGAGGCAGAGAAAGAGCTGCCTTGGGCTGGTCCTCTGCTGCTGAGCTGGGCCGGGCTCCTGGGATGGAGGGAGCTCATGGTAACCAGGCAGCACCACGGAGAGACAGCTCTGCCCAAAACGCAGCAGGGCTGAGGGCACAGCCTGCAGGTTTCGAGGTGAGAGGAACAAGGCAGAGAGGTTAAAGGCACTCTAGGAGTGGGAGGCTGGCTGAGCTCTCACTGGGGGAGAAATCTTTACAGACCTCTACATGGTAAGTCTGCAGGGCTTAGGGTTGCAGGGTACTGAATTTGGTGTTCTTGGGGGGACATCCTAGACCTGGTTCATCCCACAGCCTGTAGGATCTGGCAGGAGGAGTCTCGCAGTTTCTCTAGTGTAGAGAAGGAGGAACTGCTCTTGAGCAGGGCTTCCCTGCTGCACTTCAGTGGGAGAGGGAATGATGGTTTCCTTGTCTTGGGAGTGACTGCATGGGTACAAAGCTGGGCGTGCAGCCAGGGGTGCCTAGGGCTGTCCTTCCGCAGAGGGTCCCTGCACCTCTGGGGATCACCCCCAGGTCATTTCCAAGGAAACTTTTCAAGAGGATGGTCAAAGTCAGGGTTACCTGAAAGGGAAGGAGTCTGTGCTTTGAGATTAGTCCTCATGGTTGGCTGGGTTTGAAGCCCACTTCAAAGATGGGAATTTATTTTTCCACTCTTGAGAAGCCATGGGGTCACTCCCTCTCTTTAAGAGCTTTCTGAGCTGCTCCTTAGCCCCTGCACAGACAGAGATGCCCTGGAGTAGGTCCCTGCTGCCAGGAGGTGTTTGCAGGACAGAGCTGAGCACACAGCGGGTGGGATGGGGCTCTCTTTCTGTGGGCACTGAAAGGGAGGAGACTTGGGTACGGAGAAGCGGTTCCCGGCAGACACAGCTCCAGGCGGCAGAGACACTGTCAGAGAGGAAGAGGGAGAAGATTGCAGAAATGTGGTGGGAGGGGAGATTCGGGGTCCTCGCTGCCATCTCCTGCAGTGCGGGCCCCTTCCCTGGAGCAATTCCCAGGTCTCCTCTTCCGCACAGTGTAGCCCCCACCCTCAGTGTCACAAACACCTGGCCATCAGTTTCCTTCCAGGCAGCTCGACCAACAAAACGGGAGATGGGGATTCAGGTTCAGCTGGGACACCAGCACTGTGGGTCCTCCCATGCAGATTTTTCCATGGAGGGAAAACAACCAAATCTTCTCCCGAGTGTTGGGGCTCAGCACTGCAGTGTGTCAGGCTGGAAGAGACCTTTCAGGCCACCCCGTCTTTAAGACACTTGACTCTTTCCCTGGAGTGGCCCTGCTGGGCTGCATGCTGCCATACAGAAGGTCACAACTGTCCCATGACATCTCTGTGTTTTCTAAGTGTCCAACAGAGAAGACACCACTGAGCTAAGGCCAAGGAGATGTTGCTGGAGGGCTCAATGTGGGCAGCTGCAAGGAGCCCTCTGTGTCCTCTCTGGCTGGGAGGGGAGAGCTGAGATCCTCCGCAGGTATGACAAGATGGGATGAGGGTTTTGGGGATCTGCACTTGGAAACTGGATTCCTCTGCAGTATCTTGTTTCTTGTAGGGGAACACCTGGGTGTTATTGTCTTGCATCTCAAAGAGGGGCCAGCACAGGGCAGCTGAGACGAGGCCTAAAGGACAGTCCAGTTGTCCTCACTCTGCATTTAGGGACAGTCCCTTTGCCTTTCAGTACCCTCAAGATTTCACTTGGAGAACAGGAGTGCCAAGGACTCGGAGACTCCTCCACCGTGTTGGGGCAACTGGAACAAAATACACAAAACATAGTCCCCTCGGCTCTGCTTTGCATTTGGGTGAACTGGGAGTGACAATGCTGCAAAGCTCTTTGATGTCAAAAGTGGATTTAATCTGAGATCACCCCGTCTTCCTAGTTACCAATTGCAGTACGGGAGAGACTGAATCCTCTAAAGCCCACAGCAGAGCCCCCTGCTCCCAGTGGCACCCTCAGCAAGCATCAACCACAACTAATGATAGGGACCTGCCAGAGGTCTTCCTGAAAAGGGAGGGGAAGTTTTGGAGGTTTCTATGAGAAACTGAATAGGCTTTTCTCAAATGTTTTCCTCCTCCAACAGAGCCCCTATTCCTAGAGCAAGAAAATGTCCAATGGCACCTTCATCCCCCAGTTCCTCCTCCTGGCATTCGCAGACACATGGGAGCTGCAGCTCTTGCACTTCGGGCTCTTCCTGGGCATCTACCTGGCTGCCCTCCTGGGCAACGCACTCATCATCACCGCCATCGCCTGTGACCACCGCCTCCACACCCCCATGTACTTCTTCCTCCTCAACCTCTCCCTCCTTGACCTGGGCTCCATCTCCACCACTGTCCCCAAATTGATAGCAAATTTCCTCTGGGACTCCAGGGCCATCTCCTATGCAGGATGTGCTGCCCAGGTCTTTCTGTTGGTTTTTTTAATGTCAGCAGAACTCTGTCTTCTCACCATCATATCCTACGACCGCTACATTGCCATCTGCCAACCCCTGCACTACGGGACCCTCCTGGGCAGCAGAGCTTGTGTCCACATGGCAGCAGCTGCCTGGGGCAGTGGGTTTCTCACTGCTCTCCTGCACACGGCCAATACATTTTCCCTACCCCTCTGCCAGGGCAATGTCCTGGACCAGTTCTTCTGTGAAATCCCCCAGATCCTCAAGCTCTCCTGCTCACACTCCTACCTCAGGGAATTTGGGCTTCTTGTGCTTACTGTCTGTTTAGTGTTTGGTTGTTTTGTGTTCATTGTGGTGTCCTATGTGCAGATCTTCAGGGCCGTGCTGAGGATCCCCTCTGAGCAGGGACGGCACAAAGCCTTTTCCACGTGCCTCCCTCACCTGGCCGTGGTCTCCCTGTTTATCAGCACTGGCACATTTGCCTGCCTGAAGCCCCCCTCCATCTCCTCCCCATCCCTGGATCTGTTGGTGGCTGTTGTGTACTCACTGGTGCCTCCAGTACTGAACCCCCTCATCTACAGCATGAAGAACAAGGAGATCAAGGATGCCCTGTGGAAAGTGATTCTGCCAGTGTACTTCAGCAGGAATAAGTCTTCCATCTCTCTTCACAGGTGACCTCATATTTATCTCGGGCAACATTTGTCTTGTGGTCATTGTATTGGTTATAAACCTCTCTGTACACAAATATTTCCTTTTGTTCTATGTCTTCAGAGGTTTAACCCAGTCTGTCTGACCCAGAGACATTCTGTAACACCATGTTAATGCTGACCTCCTTTGTGGCATCTTTGTAATAAAAGGGGATTTCCTCAGTGCCATGGGTGAAACTTGTGTGTTTTTTTCCCACACTGAACTGCAGAATACGCTCAGGGAACTGCAGCCTAAAAAGGCCTTGATGATGTGCAGGTGTAGCGTATGAAGAGCATGGACTCAGGTCGGGGCTTCAACCAGAGTCGTTTATTACAACAAACACCTAGCTTATATAGTCTTTCAGATCACTAAGTCCATCAGCGTTATCTTCTTTCCCAACCGACACCCCCTTGCAACCCCCAACTGCCGGACGGGCGGATTTCCCCTCGATCAGTAGGGTTGTTAGGCGCTGCTCATGGGTCTTTAGGCGCTGCTCATGGGCCATCCTCTGCCAGTATTCCTGCTTATTCTATGCCTTCTTCTGGTCTTTGCTTCTTCCACAATCCTGTTAACCCACACTTGGGGGCTGAATGGACTAGAGGGATGGATGAGGGCATGGGGTGTCGTGTAAGGTAATAAGGACTGGACTGAGCATGACCTGTGAGTGCCCAGTGCCACTGGAGATCCTGAACGGTCAAGAGGCATCTTCTGGGGACTGTTTCCTATTTTGTGTGGCTACTGACAGACTCATGGCCTTCAGGGAGCTATCAGGAGCCACTAGGAGAGCGCAAGAGGTCTCCAGGGACACCATGTGCCTTGTGTTGGGTGCACAATGGATGGAGTTTCACAATAAGGTGAAAGCAAAGGATGGACAGGCTAATGAGGGCTCTGCAATGTCAGGATAAGCAGTGGGGAAGGGCAGGCATGAGGAAGAGAGTGGGTTAAGGGAGTGGTTTCTTATTAAACCTTGGTGCAGGACTAAGTGTAAGACACTCAGTGCTGCTACTCAAACCTGGCAAGCCACTCCACTGCCCCTACCAGCAAAAGCCAATCCATCACCCATACCAGCAAAAGCCACTCCGATGCCTGTACTGGTACAAGCCACTCTGCCACCTGTACCAGCACAAGCTATTCCACCTTCAACAATGAGCACCATGTGTGCCAACTGCTCTGGCAACGAGTACTGCTGCTACTCCAACTCTATCAGTACTGGTACAAGTTTCTCTGGTGACCAGGAAGCAAAACAAGAGGTCAGTTTGTTCCCCAGCCCCTTATGACAAAGACCAGCTGAAGCCAGACACCATGGGGGGAATTCTTCTGATGAAGATCCAGGAGAGGATCCTTATAAAAAAGGATCCTTATAAAACAGACAAAGAAAAGGTCCTTCTAGAGTAGATCTGGGAAAGGGTCCTTCTCAAGCAGATCAGGGAGAGAGTCCTCCTTGGGCAGCGTCAGCGCAGGAGGAGGACTCAGACACAGAGATAATATTTCAGTCCTTATCTATGAAGGACTTGCAAAATATGAGAAAGGACTTCAGCTGTCGTGAAGGTGAGACCTATCTCCTCTTTGCTCTGACACTGGCATAACGAGGCCAATACCATAGACTGAGATGGTAGAGAGGCCAGGCAGTTGGGAAACCTGGCCAGAGACGGAGTTATCAACAAGGTGCCTGAGAGAACTGGATGTGCGAGAGGCGATTTATAGTGACTGGCAAGTGATTACAGACCCTGATGAAATGCCGTGCAGTGCCCTATGTTGCGGAAGTTTGTGCAGAGTGCACCACCAAGGTATTCCCACACATTGCAAACAATGGTCTGGGGAGGTTCTGATGCTGAGACACCAACTGTAAATGAAGTGGCTGACAGCGTACGACAGTATGAAGACAATCTCTCTCATCCCTTCGTTGTTGCAGCCATGGGAAAACTGGCTGAGAAAACCCAGGGAATGATGGTCGAGAACACTGAGAAAATGACTGAGGAAACCAAGGAATTATTTGATAAACTGTTCGATAAACTGTCCATGATGGAGGAAAGGTCCCACTCTTCCCCTGCATGGAGCCACATACCAGCTGTTAGGAGTAGACACCCTCTTACGAGACTGGCTCAAGAGAGACAGATCAGGCCACAAAGTGGCCGGTGGTCCTGTTTCTCTGGATATGGAGAGGACATGAGGAAGCAGGATGGACAACCTACCTTGTCCTACAAGTGTGAGTACGTGAGCTGCAAGGTAAAACAGATAGAAGACTTTTGCCAGGAGGATGGCTGCTCCGGTCTACGGTGAGGAGTTCCCCAGTCCACATAGGAACTCATCTGCCAATCATGGGTACTGTGCTCAATATTAGAGGGGCCCTGCCTCCAGCCAGGAGGAGGAGAGGGACAACTGATTTTATTGGACTGCGTGGATTCGATGGTCTGGCATGTTAGAGAAACAAAAGTATAAAGCCCTGGTGGACACAGGTGCCATTCAGAGGTTGCTATTCACATTCACAGGTGCTATTGCCATCAAATCATAAAGGGGCAGAATCTGTCACTATTTCTTGAGGGACAAGGGGGGCTCAAGAGCTGTCTGTATTGGAGGCCGAAATGATCCTAACTGGGAATAAATGGGAGAAGCACCCTGTTGTGACTGGCCCAGATGTTCCGTGCATCCTTGGCATAGACTACCTCGGGAGAGGGTATTTTAAAGACCCCAAAGGGTACGGGTTGACCTCTGGCACAGATGTTGTAGAGACTGAGGACATTACACAGCTTTTCACCTTGCCTGGCTGCCCTGGTTTGGGGTGGAGCAGAGCTAAATTTCTGTCCAGTGAGAAAGGCTCTTGCTCTTACTTGTTGCTGTGCCAGTCAGGGTCAGCCGACTCAGTCGTGTAACCCAGGGAGGGGTTGCACTTGTGGGGACAGGCCAGGTGACCCACAGCTGACCAACAGGGTAGTCCATCCCATATTCCACGCTCAGATGTAAAAGCGGAGGGACCAAAGGGTCAGCTTGGTTCTTCAATGGCTTTCTTCAGCGACTGACATCTGAGGAGGACCTTATCAGTTTGTCTACCTTTGATCCCAATCTGTGGGTTCATGAACCAAGATCCGGAATCCGGTTCCCATCCATCACCAAGTCCAGTCTGGAACTTCCCCAGTGCCTGCTGGTGACATCTTTCTGGAAACTTGATATAGTTTTATATTTGTATACATTGTATCTATTTCATTATTTCCTTTTTATCTTTTTGTTACTATTTCATTAAAGTAGTTTAGTGTTTTCTAAACCCATAAATCTCTAGACCAGGTTGCTCAAAGCCCCCTCCAACCTGGCCTTGAACCCCTCCAGGGATGGGGCAGCTTCTCTGGACAACCTGGGCCAGGGTCTCACCACCCTCACACCAAAGAAGTTCTTCCTGAGATCTCATCTCAGTCTCCCCTCTTCAAGTTTAAAACCGTTCCCCCTCATCCTATGTCTCCCCTCCCTTATAAAGTATCCCTCCCCAGCTTTCCTTTAGGACCCCTTTAGGTACTGGAAGGCTGTTATAAGGTCTCCCCGGAGCCTTCTCTTTTCCAGGCTGAACAACCCCAATTCTCTCAACACATTTTCATAGCAGAGCTGCCCTCTGATCATCTTTGTGGTGCTCTTCTGAACTCACTCCAACAGGTTAATGTCCTTCTTATGTTCGGAGGGTCCAGAGCTGGACACAGTACCCCAGGTTGGGTCTCACCATAGCGGAGCAGAGGGGCAGAGTCCCCCCAGCCCTTGCCCTGCTGGCCACACTGCTTTTGATGCAGCCCAGGATGTGGGGGCTTTCTGGGCTGCCAGCGCACATTGTCAGCTCATGTTAAGCCTCTCATCCACCAACACCCCCAAATCCTTCACCTCAGAGCTGTTTTCAATCAATTCTCCACCCAGCCTGAATTTGTGCTTGGGATTGCCGTGACCCAGGTGCAGGACCTTGCACTTGGCCTGGTTGAACTTCATGAGGTTCACACAGGCCCACCTCTCAAGCCTGTCTAGGTCCCTCTGGATGGCACCCCTTCCTTCCAGCGTGTTGACTGTGCCACACAGCTTGGTGTCATCAGTAGACTTGCTGAGGGTGCACTCAATCCTACTGTCCATGTCTGCAACAAAGATGTTAAAGAGCACGGGTCCCAGTACCGAACTCTGAGGAACACCAGTCATCGCTGCTCGCCACTTGGACATAGAACCATTGGCTGCAACCCTTTGAGTGTGGCTATCCAGCCAGTTATTTGTCCACCAAGTGATCCACCTGTCAAATCCATGTCTCTCGAATTTAGAGACCACGATGTCATGCAGGAAAGTGTCAAATGCTTTGCACGAGTCCAGGTAGATGATATCAGTTGCTCTTTCCTTATCCACAAATGCTGTTAACACCATCGTAGGAGGCCATCGTATTTATCAGGCATGATTTTCCATTATTGAAGGCATGTTGGCTGTCACCAATCACCTTCTCATTTGCCATGAGCCTTATCATAGTTTCCATGCAGATCAAGATGTGTCCATGATCCTTCCAGGCACAGAGTTTTTGCTGTCTGAGGCTAAACCAGGACAGTCCCATTTGGTGCCCAATGTGGGTATGAAGGGTTGAGATAATGACAGATCTGACCAGAGCGTTCTAAAAGTAATATGTGATGTGCATTTATTATATTAGTTAAATAGACGCTGGACACCGTGTTGTTTGGTTGTTCTCATGGCTGTCTTATGTAAATTCCTATATGCTCTAGGTACTCCTCACGATGCTGGAGTCGGGGATACAGAGGATCCAAAGCCCCCTTTGTTCAAACTGAAAAAGAGATATTGGCAGCGTATGAAAGGGTTCGAGCTGCTCCAGAGTGGTTGGTACAGAAGCAGACCTCCTCTTAGCACCTCAACTGCTGGTGCTGGATGTCCAAAGAAAGGGTCCCTGCCACACATCGTGCAACTGATGCCACGTGGAGAAAGTGGTTTGCCCTGATCACAGGGAACTCGAACGGGAAACCCCAGTCACCCTGGAATTCTGGAAGTGATCATGGACTGGCCAGAAGGTAAGGATTTCTAATGTCACCAGAGGAGGAGGTGACACACGCGGCAGAGGCTCCACTCTATGAAATACTACCAGAAAGTGAGAAGAGATATGCCCTCTTCACTGATGGGTCCTGCCGGATTGTGGGAAACATGGAAAGGGGAAGGCGGCCTTGTGGAGTCCTACACAACAAGTTGCAGAAGCCACTGAAGGACAAGGTGAATGGAGCCGGTTTGCAGAGGTGAAAGCCATTGAACTGGCCCTAGCCATTGCCGGAAGAGAGAAATGGCCAGTACTTTGTCTCTACACCCATTCATGGATGGTGGCAAATGCTCTGTGGGGGTGGTTACGGCAGTGGAAGCAGAGCAACCGGCAGCGCAGAGGCGAACCCATCTGGGCTGCTGAACTGTGGCAAGATATTGCTGCCCGGGTAGAGAATCTGGTTGTGAAAGTACGTCACATAGATGCCCATGTACCCAAGAGTCAGGCCACTGAGGAACATCAGAACAACCAGCAGGTGGATCGAGCTGCTAAGATTGAAGTGGCTCAGGTGGATCCGGACTGGCAACATCAGGGTGAATTATTCATAGCTCGATGGGCCCATGACACCTCAGGCCATCAAGGAAGAGATGCCACATATAGATGGGCTCGTGACTGAGGGGTGGATTTGACCATGGACACTATTGCACAGGTCATCCATGAACGTGAGACGTGCTGCAATCAAAAAAGCCAAGCGGTTAAAACCTCTCTGGTGTGGAGGACGATGGCTGAAATATAAATCTGGGGAGGCCTGGCAGATCGATTCTATCACACTCCCACAAACCCGTCAAGGGAAGCGCCTTGGGAAGGGAAGCGCAAGGGAAGGACAACGGGACTCATTTCCAAAACAGCCTCATTGACACCTGGACCAAAGAGCACGGCATTGAATGGGTCTGTCACATCCTCCACCACGCACCAGCCTCTGGGAAGGTCGAAGGGTACAATGGGCTGTTAAAAATGACACTGAGAGCAACGGGTGGTGGGACTTTAAAACATCGGGATACACATTTAGCAAAGGCCACCTGGCTAGTTAACACCAGGGGAGCTACCAACCGAGCTGGCCCTGCCCAATCAAAACCTCCACGTGCTGTGGAGGGAGATAAAGTCCCCGTAGTGCACATGAAGAATATGTCAGGGAAGGCCGTCGGGGCTAGTCCTGCCTCGGGCAAAGGCAAACCCATCCATGGGATTGCCTTTGCTCAGGGACCTGGGTGCACTTGGCGGGTGATGCGGAAGGACGGGGAAGTGCAACGTGTCCCTCATGGGGACCTGATTTTGGGCGAGAATAGCCAGTGAATGAAACTGTATGATGTTAATTGCTAAATGACCCTGCCGCTGTACATCTCATTTCTATAACTGCTCTTGGTTGCACTACAGCAAGAATCACCCAAACTAATGGACTCTGATGAAAAATCAAGTAAAGTGCAGCGGTGACGGCATCAGAACTGACCTCAGCAGCTGGCACCCAGCAACTTCGTCAAGGTCTACATCTTCAACCCATGGACCGTGGCATAAAACATCAGCAGCTACAGCTACAAAACATTCTCCCTGATCCTGGCACCAGCCATTCCCAAGGATGTCATGGCCTTTAGGGGGTTAGTTGAGATTTTGCACTCACAGCTCCCCGCCTGCACCCACGGGCCCCAGGGCACCCCTTCACCAGCTCCCTCTCCCCAAAGCCCCCCGCAGCCTCCCCCGCAGCCTGCGCTGCGCACTCCACGGGTCGCCCCGAGTCGGGGACAGGGCCGCTACCAGCAGCAGGAATGGCAGCAGGGAAAGGAGGGCTTTGCTTGGGGCTTCGTCTCTGCTCGTGGCCCAGGGGAAAACCAGGCAGGAGGAGAAGCAAAGCCCTGAGTGTGGGGACTTGAAAGGTTCAAGATTTTGCCTCTTGCGTCGCTGTGGCCTGATCCCGGCTCGTGCCCCGTGAGTCCCTTCCCTTTCCCTCCAGCAGGAAGGGGAGCAGAAGGTTTCCTGCTGCTTTGACGGCATCACGGCAGGGGTGGGTCACCTCAGAGCTCAGGCTTCTGCTGGGGACCCCGTTGCTGCTGGGGACACCGCTCTCCAGCAGCCCATGAACCCCGCTGCTGCCCAGTGCCGTCCCCTGCGTCAGCGGGACCCCTCTGTGCACAGGGACCCCCTGCCCCCGGGTCGGCCGTGCCAGCACCCCCAGCCCCCTCCAGCCCCGGGAACCCCCAGCGAGTGGAAACCACAGCTCTGCAAATGCCGCGGGTGCCCAAGGAAACACAGAGAGAGCTTGGGTCTGAAAAACATACATACAACTCTTTATGAACAACAAAACAACTTTCAACAACTGTTTACAACACAACAACAACAACTCTGTAAAACTATTAACCAAAAAAAAAAAAAACCACAACCCTGTAAAACTATCAACAAAACACCAACTCTCTAGAACTATTTACAGCGCTTCCTCTTCATCACTCCTCTTCCTCGCCGTCGGTCCCCACAGCTCTGCTGGCCCTGGAAGCAAAGCAAGTGGCAGGGCCGTTTGGCTAACGAGCAGCGCCTGGCCCAGCAGAGCTGGGGCTTCCCGAGCCAGCTCAGCGGCAGCAGCTGCTTGGGCTGGGGCTTGCCCCTGACGGGCATTCGATGGCCACAGCCCTGGGACACGCTGGGGAGAGCGGGACTCTGCCGCCAGCGCTGAGCCCCGGCTGGGCTCCGGCTTAGACTTGGGTGTCCCGGCCCCAAGAACCCGCTCCCGTCCCAAAGCGGACGGGGGCTCAGGGCAGCGCGGTGGGGGCGGTTGTGCCGCCAGGACGAGGGCACCGGGAGCCCTATCCCAAAGCGGGGACCCCCCAGCCCCAGCCCGGTGGCAGGAGACCCTCCCTTCCTGCGGGCAGTGGGTGTGGAGCACGTGCCTGTGCTGCTGGTGGGGGGTCTACATCCATTGCCTCCTCCTCATCATCCACCTCCATCTGCTCCTGTTCATCCTCATCGATCTCCATTGCCAGCTCCAGCTCGATCCACTCTTTTACACTTTGGGCAGCTGCCTCTGCAGACTCAAGGGCAACTTGGCACATCCTAAGCCCAGAGGCAAGCAGAAAAGTGCGTTGGTCCTGCCCTGGCCAGCAAAGAGGACCCGTGGAACAGGGGTCTCGCCCCCCGGCAAGAGCCGTGGGGTGATGGGACCCCTGGGCATGTCCCCAGTAGGAGCTGGACGGACCTGGGCGACTCCTTGGCCACCAGCACCCACCAGCAGTCGAGGGCCACTGCTTGCAGCTGCAGGCTCCTCACCTTCTTCTCCTTCCTGAGTTTGGGGTGTGCCAAGGTCTTCTGGATCTGCCGGAGCAGAGAGGAGAGGGGTGAGCGGCCCTGCTCCCTGCCCCGTGGGGCCCGGGCACAGACCCCGGCCCCGCAGGCGCAGACCCCGGCCCCGCGCCTGCCTGGGTGCCCAGAAGCTCCTTACTCTGTGCAGCCGCCCTTTGGGCTCGCCGCTGCTCTGGGGGCAGGGCTCGGCTCCCCCGGCTCCAGCCTGGAAAGGGGCAGAGGAGGCACCGGCTCAGGCTCCGGGCAGCACCCGGCTGCTCCCGGTGAGCATCCCTGCGGCACCAGCCCGGGGCGCCCTGGGCTCCCCCGGGGACGTGTCCCCCCGTGCAGGGATGCTCCGTCCCAGCAGGGCATGAGCAGCCCAGGAGGGCTTCTGCCAGCCCCTGGCCTTGCAGGGCTGGGGGCAGAGGGCGAGCCCAGCTCCTGGCCCCCCGAGCTCCCCAGAGCGGGGTCCCTGCCCCATTCCACCCCATCCCTGCGGAGCCTTCTCCATCCTGCCTGGGCACTGGGGGGTGCCCACCTCCGTGGAGCGGGGCCGTACCTCTGCCAGCACAAGCGACCTCTTCCTGAGGGCCTTCATGATTCCCAGAGTGCAAAAGAGAGGGAGGAAGGTGGTTTTGGGAGCGGGAAGGGAAGGGCTGGGTCGTTGGTCCAAGGCACCGGGAGCAGGCAGAAGGGCTGTGGGGCGCAGGGCAGAAGGCTGCGTCGTGCCCCTCACCAGGCACTGGCAGTTGCAGATGGAACACGGGCCATGGCAACGGGATGCGCAGCGGGGATGGGAACGAGCCCCCTTAACGGGGGGGGCAGCTCAATACATACACCCCCCCAAAGTTAATAATCCCAACACATTTCGCTTCCTTCCTGTCCTAAGCACTTCTCCCCAACCATCCCATCACTGATCAAGTGAGTTTTGCCCAGAGCCTTGCAGAGTGTCTGTGGGACGCCGGGGCAAGTGGTGCCCGTCCTTCCCAAAGAGGTCTGGATGTATGGAAATGCCACGGGAAAACCCAGCCCCTCCTAACGGACAAGTGCCAGCCCAGTCTCCAGGCGGCACCTGCCGGGCCTTTGAGCCACCCACCCCTCCCCATCCTCCATTCCTTACGTCTCATCACACGGCAGCTCTTACGGGTCAGGAGGTGACCAGCCAGAACAAAGACCCAGCTTTTGTCTCATGGAGAAAGCTGGAGGGGCTGCTCCAGCTCTGTTCAGCCTGGGCTTTGGCGGTCTCTGTGCTGAGATCCTTTCTCCAGGGCTCTTTCTCCTCAGACCAAGAAGCCCTGCACCAACCCTTGCTCTCGCCGCTGCGGGGAGGGACAGTGGCGACTCCCCCTGGGGACCGCTCTGCCACATGTCCTTTGGGTCCCCTCGGTCCGGAGCGGGGAGGCATGTGTATTGTGGAGGCCCAGGATGGTGCAGGGGAGCGGGTTCCAGCAGCCGGTGCCAGGGCTCACCCAAAGGGAGCTGCAGCAGGGAATGGAAAAAAACGGGGCGGGAGGAGATGTCCCTGAATCAGGGCCCTTCACCCGCTGTGTAAAATCCAACCAACCCGCTCAGTCGAGAAATCTGTCTTTATTTCAGTTCTCCAGCTAACCCAGTTTTCTCAATTGAATTTAACCGTTTCCCCAGACTAATTACATATTGTTGTAAATAATTGTCACCTAATTGTGTAAGATCTCTGGCATACTGCAATTGCTAGGGTCTTCCACACAGAATTTCAAAAGGGCCGATTCCTTCCTTGGACCTTGCCTTGGTTTGGATCCTTAGCAAGGCCAAAGGAAGGGCCTGATCCCAGTGCAAATTAACCTCCTGAAAAAGATTAGCCAGTTGTTGTTTTATCAGATGGTTTGTTTTCTCCCCCTGGCCGCTGGCCTGTGGGCGGTATGGAGTATGTAACTGCCAATCCGTTCCTAAAATGTTACTGACTTCTTTGACCACCTTAGTTGCCAAGCCACTTTCCATGATATTTGAAAAGTCGTGGCGGTCAGGTGAAGTCCCTGTGGACTGGAAGAGAGGAAACATCACACCCATTTTTAAAAAGGGTAGAAAGGAGGACCCTGGGAACTACCGACCTGTCAGCCTCACCTCCGTGCCTGGGAAGATCATGGAACAGATCCTTCTAGATGCCATGCTTGGGCACACGGAGGACACGGAGATGATTCAAGATAGCCAGCACGGCTTTACTAGGGGCAGGTCCTGCCTGCCTAACCTAGTGGCCTTCTATGATAGAGTGACTAGGTCAGTAGATAAGGGACGACCTATGGACGTGATCTATCTGGACTTCAGTAAGGCCTTTGACACGGTCCCTCACAACATCCTGCTTGCCAAATTGGAGGGATACGGATTTGATGGGTGGACTGTTCAGTGGATAAGGAATTGGCTGGATGGTCGCACCCAGAGGGTGGTACTCAATGGCTTGAATTCCAGAGGGAGAGCAGTGACAAGTGGTGTCCCTCAAGGGTCCGTGCTGTGACCGGTACTGTTTAACATTTTTAAAGGAAGGCAACTCTGGAGGAGTACAGAGATCTTGTTAGATTATACAGAGAAAAAATTAGGAAGGCAAAAGCCCAGCTGGAACTCAACCTGGCCATTAATATAAGGGACAACAAAAAAAGTTTTTATAAATATGTCAACAAAAAGAGAGTCAGGGAGAATCTCCATCCCTTCCTGGATGCGGGGGGAAACATTGCGACCAAGGACGAGGTGAAGGCTGAGATACTTAATGCCTTCTTTGCCTCCGTCTTCAATAGTCAGACCAGCTACCCCCAGGGTGTACAGCTTCCTGGGCTGGAAGATAAGGATGGAGAGCAGAACAACCCCCCCGTAATCCAGGAGGAAGTAGTTAATGATTTGCTTATGCACCTGGACACGCATAAGTCCATGGGGCCGGATGGGATTCACCCAAGGGTACTCAGAGAGCTGGCGGGAGAGCTCACCAAGCCTCTCTCCATTATCTATCCACAATCCTGGTCAACAGGAGAGGTACCAGATGACTGGAGGGTGGCCAATGTGACACCCATCTACAAGAAGGGACGGAAGAAGGATGCGGGAAACTATAGGCCTGTCAGTCTGACCTCGGTACTGGGAAAGATCATGGAGAGGATCATGAGTGTTGACACCAAGCTAGGTGGGAGTGTTGATCTGCTTGAGGGTCAGAAGGCTCTACAGAGGGACCTGGACAGGTTGGATCATTGGGCCAAGGCCAATGAGATGAGGTTTAATTAGGCCAAGTGCCGGGTCCTGCATTTCAGTCACAACAATCCCATGCAACGCTGCAAGCTCAGGGAAGAGTGGCTGGAAAGCTGCCCAGCAGAAAAGGACCTGGGGGTGTTGGTGGCCAGCCAGCTTAACATGAGCCAGCAGTGTGCCCAGGTGGCCAAGAAGGCCAACGGCATCCTGGCCTGTATCAGGAACAGCGTGGCCAGCAGGAGCAGGGCAGTGATGGTGCCTCTGTACTGAGCACTGGTGAGGCCTCACCTCGAGGGCTGTGTTCAGTTCTGGGCCCCTCACTACAGGAAAGACATTGAGCTGCTGGAGCGTGTCCAGAGGAGAGCCACCAAGCTGGTGAGGGGTCTGGAGAACAAGTCATAGGAGGAGAGGCTGAGGGACCTGGGAATGTTTAGTTTGGAGAAGAGGAGGCTGAGGGGAGACCTCATTGCCCTCTACAACTCCCTGAAAGGAGGGTGTAGAGAGGTGGGTGTTGGCCTCTTCTCCCAAGGGAATAATGGCAGGACCAGAGGAAATGGTCTGAAGTTGGGGCAGGGGAGGTTTAGAAATATATATATATAATATTAGGAAAAATTACTTGAGTGAGAGAGTGGTCAGGCCCTGGAACGGCCTGCCCAGGGAGGTGGTGGAGTCACCATTCCTGGAGGAATTTAAGAAATGTGTAGATGTGGCACTTCAGGGCATGCTCTAGTGCCCGAGATTGTTGGTTTCTGTCTGTTTGATGGTGGGGTGAGGTGTGGTTGTGGGCATTTGGTTTGGTTTGGTTTTGGTGTTTGGTGTTCTGGGATTTTTTTTTTGTTTGTTTGTTTTTGTTTTTTTTTTTTTTTTTGTTCGTTGGACTTGATGATCTCAAAGGTCCCATGCAACCAAAAATATTCTGTGATTCTGTGACCTGCTTGGTGGATGAGGGAAAGGGTGTGGATGTTGTTTCCCTGGACTTTAGTAAAGCCTTTGACACTGTTTCCCACAGAGTTCTCCTGGACACAGTGAATGCTCATGGCTTGAGTGGGCGTGCTCTTCCCTGGGTAAAAAACTGGCTGGAGGGCCGGGCCCAGAGAGTGGTGGTGAATGGAGTTCAATCCAGTTGGCGGCTGGTCATTAGTGGTGTCCCCCAGGGCTCGGTGCTGGGGCCGGTTCCTTTTAATATATTTATCAATGACCTGAATGAGAGGATCGAGTACACCTTCAGTAAGTTTCCAGATGACATGGAGTGGGGTGGAGTTTTGACCTGCTTGAGGTTAGGCTGGCCCTACAGGGGGATCTGGACAGGCTGGATCGATGGGCTGAGGCCAACAGGATGAGATTGAACAAGGCCAAGTGCCAGGTCCTGCCCTTGAATCACAACAACCCCATGCAGCGCTACGGGCTGGGGAGGAGCAGCTGGAGCTGCCCGGCAGAAAAGCACCGGGGATGTCAGTCGACAGTGGCTGAATATGAGCCAGCAGAGCGTCCAGGTGGCCACAAAGGTCAACAGCATCCTGACCTGTATCAGGAACAGCGTGGCCAGCAGGAGCAGGGAAGTGATGGTCTCTCCTGTACTTGACACGGCTGAGGTTGCACCTCGAGTGCTGTGTTCAGGTTTTGGCTCCTCACTATAAGAAAGTGCTGAAGCGTGTCCAGAGGAGGGCAAGGAAGCTGGTGAGGGGTCTGGAGAACAAGTGTCATGAGGAGCAGCTGAGGGAACTGGGGTTGTTCAGCCTGGAGAAAAGGAGGCTGAGGGGAGACATTCTTGCTCTCCAGAACAACCTAAAGGAGGTTATAGCAAGGTGGGTGTGTGTCTCTTGTCCCAAGTAACAAGTTTGTAGGGTGAGAGGAAATGGCTGGCAGTTTCTCCAGGGCAGATGTAGATTGGATATGAGGAAAAACTTCTTCACTGAAAACTTTCTCAAGCGCTGGAACAGGCTGCCCAGGGAAGTGGCTGAGACACCATCCCTGGAGGTGTTTATAAGATGTGTAGATGGGGCACATAGGGATGTAGTTTAGGTGTGGACATGGGAGTGTGAGGGACTCAATGACCGTAAAGGTCCTTTCCATCCTAAATGATTCTATGAGTCTATGATTCTTTTGAATCTTGGGACTTGGTTTCATCCTCGCCCCTTCTTTGGGAGGCCAGGAGGTGTCACAGAATTTTCCTGCCCTGGGCACTGCTCACCCCCACATCCCACTGCCCCCAAGAAGAGCCCTGAGCCACAAGTGAGGGGCAGGATCTGCCTTGCCAGGGCCTGAGGGTGAGGGCTTGGCCTTTCTGCTTCCTCAGACAAAGCCAGGCTTTCCTCAGCATTACAGCCACCTGCACTCTGCCTTTGCCTGCCTGCAATCACAGCCTCCAATTATCTGCTCTAACGAGTCCCCAGGGAGCCTTTGTCAGTAACTGCCCTCAGTGGGGCTCCTTAAGGCTTCCAGGAAGTTTGGGTTGTGCTTCTGATTTCTTGAGCACTTTCTTCAATCTTCTCTCAGTATCTGAGCTTCATGGACTCAGCAGCAAATACCCCATGGGGCTCCTTGGAAACAGAAAGCCTTAACAAGGAATTTATCTCTTTGCAATTTCCTTCAAGACTTAAACCCTTGTACAGCTACTTGGGGAGGTTTTGTGGTGTAGTTAATGACAATTTTTTCAAAGTGCATCTAATGAAAATGCTTTCTTGATTGTAAAGGATGTATTTTATGAGTGTTCAGTTTACAGAGGAGGTGATGGAAGCATTCTCCAAGGGATACTGAGGCCGAGTGTCTCCTCAGGAGGTCTGGCCAGGTCAGGAAAAGCAGTCCCGTGATGTCCATCCCTGTATGGACAGCTTTGCTCCTCACCTCCCCAACCCCACCAGGTCTGACCTCGCCCACCTGGGACTGACATCACTGTTCCTTGCATCAGACTTCTCCACTCCAGTCTGGATGTGACAGCTCCATTGCACCATCTCCCACCTGCTCTCCTCAGAGACCTGGCTGCTCACAGCCACAGGGGAATTCTGCCTGTTCTGCAGAAAAGAAAAGTAAAGCACAGTCAGTTTTCATAAACAAGAAAACACTGTGTAATCATACGCAAAGTACAAACTGCCTCTAATGAGGTTGCCTTTCTACAAGGGATAATCTTAGGAGAAATAGTTGAGGTAGGTAGATACACAAAGATAGATATAAACATAATGAAAGAGCTGGCTGAGGAGACAATGAGACTACTGAGAGACAGGCAAGGTTTTACTGCCTGAGGGTGAAAGAGCAGCAGAGGTGAGAGGTACCTGGATGAACAAAGAGTAAAGGGAGGAGAAAACTGGAGAATGATGGAGAGGGCCTTTTCCTAGACAGTCTGCATCTGAAAAGATGACTTTGCAAATGACCATTGTATCAGGACAAGTGTAAGTATAGGAAAGATTAGAGAAACAAAATACGCCATATAACAGACAAAATAGTTGTAGTGAAGTCACAAGGGAAGACTGAGATTTCTTTGGAATATCACCTCTGGAAGGTGACAGGCTTGGCAGAGCTCTCTTGTGGGTGAGGACAAGCCAATGTTGCCCCCATCTTTGAAAGAGACCCAGCCCAGGGACCCACAGGCTGTACAAGCTCCCTGGGGTGATTAGTGTGCCATCAATGAGAGTCCTCTTGGGTAACATTTCTGGGCCCCAGAAAGAGAACAATGTGTCCAAAAGCAGTCAGCATGGACTTTCCAAGGGTAAATCAAGCCTCAGTGAGGAAGTGGTGACAGCAGGGAAAGCTCTCGGGTTTCCTGTGTCCGTGGAAGTCAGTCAGATGTTGGTACAGTCAGACCAGCTGCAGCTTTCTTGTCCTGCTCCAGGCAGGATTCTCAGATGCAGGGCTACTTGACAGGTATCTCCAAACAGCCCTGATCATGTCCTTTGCTGAACCTTTCATTCCCATTGTACTATTTTCCTACCTCTCAAGTCCCACTCTTTAACCAACTTTATCCTCTCCCTTGCAAAAAGTCAACCCCTTTTCACCATTTCCCCACTGCCGACGCATTTCCTCACTTTGCTCCCACCTTTGGCGTTTCTGAGATGGTATCACAGTGCTTCCTACCTTGATTAGCAACTCCATTACACCAGTACTCTCTTCTTATCTGTGGTGTCCTGCACCTTCTACAATGATGGTCTTGCTAGAGGCACCCCGATTCAAGATGAACGTCAGCACATGTACTTTCAATGCGTGACTGCTGGAGCTTATGTCCAGAGGGACCTTGACACACCTGTGGATTTGGCCATCAGGAACCTGAAGGTTTAGAAGAGAGAGGTGCACAACAACTGCATGCAGCAGCACGGGCAGTGACCACACCAGCTAAGGGGCGCCCTGACGAGAGGGGCCTTTGAGTCACGATGGATGCCCTATGAGCCAGTGGGCTTTGCGTTTCAAAAGGAAAATGGAGAGACTGGAGAGGGTCCAGAGGAGGTCTGACAAGATGGTGAGGACCCTAAAGCTTGAGCTGTGAGGAGAGTCTGAGGGAACTGAGTGTCTCTAGTCTGCAGAAGGGGAGGCGTGGGGTGACCTGTGTAAGAGCCTGCACCCACCTGGAGAGGTGACAGAGCCAAGCTCTCTTCTGCAGTGGCCATGTATATGACGGAGGCCACAGCCACAAACTGCCTCTTGGGAGCTTTAGACAGAGCATTAGAAAAATAAAATGGACTGGGAGGAGCATTGCTGTGATGTCCACCTGTCCTGGTTCCAGCAGGGATAGGATTAATTGTCCCCAGGCTCTGGCATGGACACAGCCATTCCATCCCAGGTGAGCCATGGCCAGTCTGTAGCCAGGACCTGGCCAGGGGAGGGGGCAGGAAGTCACCACTTGGGAGAGAGATGGGGAGTCCCAGGTTGGTGGGTGAGCGGTGGTACCGTAATGGTGTTTGTACACCCCCTCTGTCAGTGTTACTGCTGATGTTTTCCTGTTCCCTTTGCTGTTCTGTTAAACTGCCTTTGTCCCAACCCATGAGTTTTGCCTTTTTCTTCCGATTCTACCCGTGGTGGTGGGCGTTGAGAGAATGACCGCATGGTTCTTTGTTACCGTCTCAGGCTAAACCATGAAAGGTCTTTTCGGTGCCCAACGTGGGACTCGAAGGGTTGAGATAACGACAGATCTGACCAGAGCGTGCTAAAACAAATTTGTTACAGCATTTATTCTATTAGTTACATAGTCATTGGTCACCATGTTGTTTGCTTGTTCTCACGGCTGGGATATGTAAATTCCATATGCCCTATTCACTGCCCGTGACGATGTTTACCACCTCTGGAGCAGGGATCGGGATTATCGTGTTGCCATCCTGTGTGATATCAACAAATGACATGATGAAATCACTGTTCAAATGGTTATATTGGGGTGTTTATGAGACATTTGTTGCCCTGCCTCTACCTCGGGTGCTGTGTCTCAGAATTTATTAATAATCAGACTCATCTATGTGGGAAAAGGAGGGGATACTTTCTTCAGCTCTTTCGCCTCCCTTTTCTCCTTTGGGCCAGATTCAACAACTTTTCATTATTTTGAATATCCTTGGGATGCTCAAGCCAGCCTGGTCCTATTGGTCCTGTCGCTGGGTCTCCTGAATGTGCTCCAGGTCTCGTTTAGGGTTTAACAGCTATTTCATAGTCCCACCCAGAGATCTGGCCCAGGGCTGGATAGTCACGGGTGGCACAGCATGTGGGAGAATAAGGGCAGGTATCTAGAGAGCTTCTCACCTCTAGACCCTGATGAAGCGGCAGAATATTTGAAAGGAATTGGCTGTGGCTATTCCAGAGAGGCACAACTCACCGCACTGTGCTGGGCCCTGGCCAGTATCTACCAAACACTGCTCGATATTATGCAGCACCCTCAGGGGAACGAGACGGAAACCAGATTGACAGACACTGTGAAGGGGGCATGGACAAGGCGATTGGTAAAAAGACACAAGCCCTCAGCCTCTGGAGGTGACTCCTGTCAGGCGTGAGGGAAAGGTATCCCTTAAGTGAAGATGTCGTATTTCATCCAATCAAGTGGCCCACCATGGAGAGAGGTATCCAGTACCCGAGAGAATTAGCCATGCGGGAGATGATTCATTATGACCTGGACAACGAGCAGTTACCCACAGATCCCGATGAGGTCCAATGCACAAGGCCCATGTGTTGGAAGTTTGTATGGAGCGCAACATCATCATAAGCCAACTCATTGGCATTGATGGAATGGAAAAGCGAAGAGGGACTAACGGTGGATGAAGTGGCTGCCTGACTCTGGCAATACAAAGAAAGTCTCTCTTCCCCCTTCATCTCCACAGACCTATGGAGAATTGCTAATGCGCTCTTCTCAGTCCCTCTGGCAGCAGGGGGCAGGCCACAGTTTGCTTTCACCTGGAGAGACTTCCAATGCCCCTGGAATTGACTGCCCCAGATCTGGAAACACAGCTCCACCATTGGCTGTGGGCTGATCCAGACTGCACTTGAACAGGGTGAAGCTCCGGAACACCATCAGTACACTGACGACACCTTTGTACGGGGCAACTCCGTAGAAGAATTTTTTGAGAAAGGCAGGAAAATAATCCAAATCCCTATGGAAATTGGTTTTGCCATAAAACAAAGTAAGGTCAAGAGACGTGTGCAGGAGATCCAGTTTTTAGGAATAAAATGGCAAGACGGACACCATCAGATCCCAAGGGATGTGATCAACAAAACAGCAGCTATGTCTCCACCAACTAGAAAAAAGGAAACACAAGCTTTCTTAGGTATTGTGGGTTTTTTGAGGATGCATACCCCAGATTACAGTCTGATTGTGAGCCCTCCGTACCAAGTGACCCAGAAGAAGAATGATTTTAAATTGGGGCCCTGATCAACAACAAGCTTTTGAACAAATTAAAGCAGAAATAGTCCATGAAGTAGCCCTGAAGTAGCCCTTGGGCCAGTCCAGGCAAGAGAAAATATTAAAAAAGCGCTCTAAACCACAGCCGGGGAGAACGGCCCCACCCGGAGCCTCTGGCAGAAAGCACCAGGGGAGACTCGTGGTCGACCCCTGGGATTCTGGAGTTGGGGATACAGAGGATCTGAAGCCCACTCTACTTCTACCAAAAAAGAGATATTGGCAGCGTAGGAAGGGGTTCCAGCTGCTCCAGAAGTGGTTGGTAGAGAAGCATAGCTCCCCTTAGCACCTCGACTGCCGGTGCCGGGCTGGATGTTCAAAGAAAGGGTCCCTGCCACACATCATGCAACTGATGCCGCGTGGAGAAAGTGGATTGCACTGATCACGCAGCTAACTCAAATGGGAAACCCCAGTCACCCAGGAACTCTGGAAGTGGTCATGGACTGGCCAGAAGGCAAGGATTTCTAACGTCACCAGGCGAAGAGGTGACACGTGTGGAAGAGGCCCCGCCGTAGAATAAACTACCAGAAAATGAGATGTGCCCTGTTCCCTGATGGGTCCTGCCGGATTGTGGGAAAGCATCGAAACTGGAAGGCTGCCGTGTGGAGTCCTACATGACAAGCTGCGGAAGCCACTGAAGGACAAGGTGAGTCGAGCCAGTTTGCGGAGGTGAACACCATCCAGCTGGCCTCATACATTGCCTGAGAGAGAAATGGCCAGTACCTTATCTCTATACGGACTCATGGATGGTGGCAAATGCCCTGTGGGGGTGGTTACGGCAGTGGAAGCAGAGCAACTGGCAGCACAGAGGCAAACCCATCTGGGCTGCTGAACTGCAGCAAGATATTGCTGCCCGGATAGAGAATCTGGTTGTGAAAGTACGTCACGTAGATGCCCATGTACCCAAGAGCCAGGCCACTGAGGAACACCAGAACAACCAGCAGGTGGATCTGGCTGCTAAGATTGCAGTGGCTCAGGTGGATCTGCAGTGGCAGCATAAGGGTGAATCACTCATAGCTCGATGGGCCCATGACTCCTCAGGCCATTAAGGAAGCGACGCCACATATAGATGCGCTCGCGACCAAGGGGTGGGCTTGACCATGGACACTATTGCACAGGTCACCCATGAATGTGAGACATGAGTTGCAATCAAGCAAGCCAAGCAATCAAAGGCTCTAGGGTATGGAGGATGATGGCTGAAATACAAATAGGGGGAGGCCTGGCAGATGGATTCTATCACACTCCCACAAACCCGTCAAAGCAAGCGCCATGTGCTCACAGTGGTGGAAGCAACCACTGGATGGCTGGAAACATACCCTGTGCCCCATGTCACTGCCCAGAACACCATCCTGAGCCTTGAAAAGCAAGTCCTGTGGCGACATGGCACCCCAGAGAGAACCGAGTCGGACAACGGGACTCATTTCCAAAACAGCCTCATTGACACCTGGGCCAAAGAGCACGGCATTGAGTGGGCCTATCGCATCCTCCATCACACACCAGCCTCTGGGAAGATCGAACGGTACAATGGACTGTTAAAACCTGCACTGAGAGCAACGGGTGGTGGGACTTTAATGTGGATTTAATGTGGATACACATTTAGCAAAGGCCACCTGGCTAATTAACACCAGGGGATCTGCCAATTGAGATGGCCCTTCCCCATGAAACCTTCCATGTGGTGTGGAGGCAGATAAAGTCCCCGTAGTACACAGGAAGAATATGTCAGGGAAGACCGTCGGGGTTAGTCCTGCCTGGGTCAAGGGCAAACCCATCCGTGGGACTGCTTTCGCTCAAGGACCTGGATGCACTCGGTGGGTGATGCGGAAGGATGGGGAAGTTCGATGTGTACCTCATGGGGACCTGATTTTGGTTAAGAATAGCCAATGAATGAAACTGTATGATGTTAATTGCTAGATGACCCTGCCGCTGTACACCCTCATTTCTATAACTGCTCTTGGTTGCACTACAGCAAGAATCACCCAAACTAATGACAGATGGACTCTGATGAAAAATCAAGTAAAGTGCAGCGGTGACGGCATCAGAACTGACCTCAGCAGCTGGCACCCAGCAACTTCGTCGAGATCTACATCTTCAACCCATGGACCGTGGCCTTAAACATCAGCACCTACAGCTACAAAACATCTCCCTGATCCTGGCACCAGCCATTCCCAAGGATGTCATGGCCTTTAGGGGGTTAGTTGAGATTTTGCACTCACAGCTCCCCGCCTGCACCCACGGGCCCCAGGGCACCCCTTCACCAGCTCCCTCTCCCCAAAGCCCCCCGCAGCCTCCCCCGCAGCCTGCGCTGCGCACTCCACGGGTCGCCCCGAGTCGGGGACAGGGCCACTACCAGCAGCAGGAATGGCAGCAGGGCAAGGAGGGCTTTGCTCGGGGTTTCGTCTCTGCTCGTGGCCCAGGGGAAAACCAGGCAGGAGGAGAAGCAAAGCCCTGAGTGTGAGGACTTGAAAGGTTCAAGATTTTGCCTCTTGCGTCGCTGTGGCCTGATCCCGGCTCGTGCCCCGTGAGTCCCTTCCCTTTCCCTCCAGCAGGAAGGGGAGCAGAAGGTTTCCTGCTGCTTTGACGGCATCACGGCAGGGGTGGGTCACCTCAGAGCTCAGGCTTCTGCTGGGGACCCCGTTGCTGCTGGGGACACCGCTCTCCAGCAGCCCATGAACCCCGCTGCTGCCCAGTGCCGTCCCCTGCGTCAGCGGGACCCCTCTGTGCACAGGGACCCCCTGCCCCCGGGTCGGCCGTGCCAGCACCCCCAGCCCCCTCCAGCCCCGGGAACCCCCAGCGAGTGGAAACCACAGCTCTGCAAACGCCGCGGGTGCCCAAGGAAACACAGAGAGAGCTTGGGTCTGAAAAACATACATACAACTCTTTATGAACAACAAAACAACTTTCAACAACTGTTTACAACACAACAACTACTCTGTAAAACTATTAACAAAAAAAAAAACCCAACCCTGTAAAACTATTAACAAAACACCAACTCTCTAGAACTATTTACAGCGCTTCCTCTTCATCACTCCTCTTTCTTGCCGTCGGTCCCCACAGCTCTGCTGGCCCTGGAAGCAAAGCAAGTGGCAGGGCCGTTTGGCTAACGAGCAGCGCCTGGCCCAGCAGAGCTGGGGCTTCCCGAGCCAGCTCAGCGGCAGCAGCTGCTTGGGCTGGGGCTTGCCCCTGACGGGCATTCGATGGCCACAGCCCTGGGACACGCTGGGGAGAGCGGGACTCTGCCGCCAGCGCTGAGCCCCGGCTGGGCTCCGGCTTAGACTTGGGTGTCCCGGCCCCGAGAACCCGCTCCCGTCCCAAAGCGGACGGGGGCTCAGGGCAGCGCGGTGGGGGCGGTTGTGCCGCCAGGACGAGGGCACCGGGAGCCCTGTCCCTGCAGCGGGGACCCTCCAGCCCCAGCCCGGTGGCAGGAGACCCTCCCTTCCTGCGGGCAGTGGGTGTGGAGCACGTGCCTGTGCTGCTGGTGGGGGGTCTACATCCATTGCCTCCTCCTCATCATCCACCTCCATCTGCTCCTGCTCATCCTCATCGATCTCCATTGCCAGCTCCAGGTCGATCCACTCTTTTACACTTTGGGCAGCTGCCTCTGCAGACTCAAGGGCAACTTGGCACATCCTAAGCCCAAATGCAAGCAGAAAAGTGCATTGGTCCTGCCCTGGCCAGCCAAGAGGACCCGTGGAACAGGAGTCTCAGCCCCCCTGCCCGTCTCACCACCCGGGGAGGGCCGTGGGGTGATGGGACCCCTGGGCACGTCCCCAGTAGGAGCTGGCTGGACCTGGGTGACTCCTTGGCCACCAGCACCCACCAGCAGTCGAGGGCCACCGCTTGCAGCTGCAGGCTCCTCACCTTCTTCTCCTTCCTGAGTTTGGGGTGTGCCAAGGTCTTCTGGATCTACCGGAGCAGAGAGGGCAGGAGTAAGCGGCCCTGCTCCCTGCTCCGCGGGGCCCGGGCCCTGGTGCCTGGGTGCCCAGAAGCTCCTTACTCTGTGGAGGCAGCCTTTGGGCTCGGCGCTGCTCTGGGGGCAGGGCTCGGCTCCCCCGGCTCCAGCCTGGAAAGGGGCAGAGGGGAGCACCTGGCTCAGGCTCTGGGCAGCACCCAGCTGCTTCTGGCAAGCATCCCTGTGGCACACCAGCCCGGGGTGCCCTGGGCTCCCCCGGGGACATGTCCCCACACACGGGGCTGCTCCGTCCCAGCAGGGCATGAGCAACCCAGAAGGGCTTCTGCCAGGCCCTGGCCTTGCAGGGCTGG
Organism: Numenius arquata; assembly: GCF_964106895.1. Taxonomy (NCBI): domain Eukaryota; kingdom Metazoa; phylum Chordata; class Aves; order Charadriiformes; family Scolopacidae; genus Numenius; species Numenius arquata. Next base: position 27,333 of record NW_027415695.1, read on the forward strand.
GGGCAGAGGGCAAGCCCAGCTCCCGGCCCCCCGCGCTGCCCAGAGCAGGGTCCCCACCCCATTGCACCCCATCCCTGCGGAGCCTTCTCCGTCCTGCCTGGGCAGTGGGGGGTGCCCAGCTCCATGGAGTGGGGCCGTACCTCTGCCAGGGCAAGCAACTTCTTCCTGAGGGCCTTCATGATTCCAAGAGTGCAAAAGAGAGGGAGGAAGGTGGCTTTGAGAGCAGGAGGGAAGGAAAGGGCTGGGTTATGCGTTCAAGGTGTCAGGAGCAGGGCAGAAAGGCTGTGGGGCACAGGGCAGAAGGCTGCGTCGTGCCCGTCACCAGGCACTGGCAGTTGCAGATGGAACACGAGCCATGGCAACGGGATGCACAGTGGGGATGGGGACGAGCCCCCTTAAAGGGGGGGCAGCTCAATACATACACCCCCCAAAGTTAATAATCCCAACACATTTCACTTCCTTCCTGTCCTAAGCACTTCTTCCCAACCATCTCGTTGTGCCTGGCAGCCTCCACACCCCTCAGAAAAGTGTCTCTCCAGCTATTCCATGCAGAGCTGAAGCTCACCTCCCCTTTCATGGACACCCCTTTCTGGTCTCTGCTCTCGCTCGTCATCTCTACAGCCCGGGGTGCTGACCAGTGCCCATGGACCTTTCCCGAGTGAGAAGCACATCATTGCAGGCCATTCTCTTTTGCAGGGCTACCTGGGATGTCTGTCCCCTCCCGCTCGAAGGCTGGAATAGCATCGCCCATCTCTGCCATGGCAGCAGACCTAGTTACGAGAGCTCTTGGCGATCCTGATGGATTATTGCCAGGGCAGGAATGCCCACGGGACCTGGTGGAAGCCAGTTTCCCAGATATTTAACAAGTGGGTTTTGCCCAGAGCGTTGCAGACTGTCTGCGGGACGCTGGGGCAAGTGGTGCCCGTCCTTCCCAAAGAGGTCTGGATGTACGGAAATGCCAAGGAAAAACCCAGCCCCTCCTCATGGACAAGCGCCAGCCCAGTCTCCAGGCAGCACCTGCTGGGCCTTCGAGCCCTTGAGGCTTCAGTGCGGGGCTCTGGTCAAGCTGCTTCCAGCTGGGTGTGGAAAGGCCTCCCCCATTTCATCAATCCCTGGCAATATTTCAGGGAAGCCTCCTCTGCCGCTGCCCAGTTTGACTGTGCGGCAGCTCCGATGCTGTGTCAGACGCTCACCTGGGGCTGCCCAGGAGGGTCCCAGGAGGTGACAGCCCATCTTTGCTGCTCACACCGCTGCTCACCTCCATCCCTGGCAGAGGGAACACATCCCAACGGCTCCGGCCACTTTCTGCACAAGCTGTTACCTCTTTCCTTTTGAAATGGGGAGTTTTCCAACTCTGCAGCCCCACGAGATGGGGGGTGATGGGCACAAGGACACTTTGGGGCTCCCTGTAGGGCTGCCCACATTCTCTGCATTCCTCGTCCAGTCAAACGGGTCCCCTTCTTGCTCTCTCATCTCAGGGGACACCAAACCCAGGAATTAGAGCTCTGCAACGGTTTCATGCCGCAGTTGTTCCATCTGCAGGTTCTCAAGGGCCAGTCTTAATGGTTCTTTCAGCACAGAGACTTCACCTCATTATCCAAGTTCCACAGTGCCGTGACGTGTCCTGGCACTCAGGATGATCCGTTCCATAACCTTCCCAGGTACCGAGGTCAGACTGACAGGCCTGTAGTTCCCCGAACCCTCTTTGTTGCCCTTCCTCTGGATGGGCATCACGTTTGCAAACCTCCAGTCACCTGGGACTTCCCGTTTAGCCAGGACTGCTGGTAGATGATGGACAGTGGATTGGTGGGAACATCTGCCATCTCCCTCAGTACCCTCGGGTGGATCCCATCTGGCTCCATAGACGTGTGTGTCCAAGTGCTGTGTTAGCTCACTCACCATTTCCCCTTGAATTATGGGGGATTTTTTATTGTCCTTAACATCCAAAGCCAGATTAAGTTCTAGTGGGGGTTTTGGCCTTTCTGATTTTCTCCCCACAGAGCCTCACAAGATCTTTGTAGTCCCCGTGAGGTCCCTGCCCCTTCTTCCAATGGCCACAAACTCTCCTTTTCTCCCTGAGTTGCGACCAGAGCTCTCTGTTCAGCCAGGCCGGTCTGGTGAGAGAGGTGAGAGAGGGCAAGTGAGAGAAATCTCCTTGGGATGGTGGGGGCTGTTCCTGGCGTCACACACAGCAATGTCAGGGCTCTGACAGGGCTGTTCAGAGACACGAGGCCTTCCCTGGCACAGGCAGAGGCCCTGCAGCAGACTGCAGCCCCTCAGCCCTGTGGGGTGTCTCCTGCTCTGCACCTCTCTGAGATGCCCCATGGCTGAGGAATGGACACAGGGACCTCAGTTCAAGGAAGCCCATCCCAGTGCTGCATCCAGGGAGTTTCCCAGGGGATGTTACCCTCAAAGCGAAGTGACCTCTAGACACTGTCTGTCCCACAGACCTTAGACGAACCCGCAGGAACAGCTGATGGTGTCTGTGCTCACTCAGGATAATCTCACCACACACACAATGTACATGCTGACATCTCATCCTGACAATGCAGACATGGACTTCTTTAGAGGGCCAACCAACCTCTCTGAGTTGGCATAAGAGGCCTGTTCCAGAAATGGTGGTTGTTACTGGCTGGGTATGTGGTGATTGCCCTGGAGCATCTTCCCTGGGGTGCCCAGCACAGACAGGCCCAGCGAAGAACCTGCTGCGTGGGTCCTTCAGGTCTTTCCCAGGAGTCCTGGCTGAGCAAGGAAACTGCTGCTTTCCCCAGCCCTGCACACACACACAGTTTAGCTGCACACTGGTGTTTTCATTTGCAGGGGCAATTCCCATGGCACGTTCTCGAGTGCAACTCTGGAAGAAGACCTAAGCCTTCATGCCCTGCCCTGAGGACATCCCCTGGTATGATGGAGGTGCTGTTCGGGAGTTCGGCTCTATCAGAGAAGAACCCAGTGGCTGTCCCTGCCAGTGGTTCCTGGGCTGCAGTGGTTCCTATGATCTGCAAGAGCACGCACAGCCTTAGAGCAAGGCGAGGGCTCAGAAGGAGAGCGTGGGTGAGAAAAGAGAATAAGTTGGGAAAGACCAAGGCTGGTGCTCCCTGACAGTGCTGGGACTCTTTCCCCTGCACCTCTGCTCACAGGCATTGCTCTGCACCTCCAGAGAAGGACTCAAAGGAAAGATCTTGAGCAAACAAGATGCTGCAAGTTTCTTTAATTTGTTTAATCATACAGTGAGCATGGAGCCATCTTTACACAGTCTGTGCGTCCCTCAAATTACAAATTTGGACAAATGCACAATTAGAAACAGCACAAATAATGACATTCCTTTGTAGACAATATTATACAGAGTAAATCAATGTAAAAAACAACCCCAAACCCATGGCCAAATAAAAAAAAACACAGAAGGTGGGCTTGACATACAATGAAACACGTAATGAGGGATTTGCAGAAAAAGAAATTTTACTGCCTCTGAAAATCCATCTGGCAGCACAGAGTACCTGGGGAGAGTGAAAAAAGGGAGTTTTGAGAAGGCTTTTTTTTTTTAAATCCCCCCCGAATGAGACTGTCCCCTCATCCTGCAGAGAAAATTGCTACAAAGGTTTTGGAGACACTGGAGGCGGCCATGCAGATCTGAGGATGAGGCATTTATTTTATATATCGATATTTATTTATTTTTTTTTAAAAGGAGAAATGGTTAAAATAAATAATAAAAGAATGCCTTTTCTGAAATAAAAGCATGGGCAGCACTGGGGTGCATTGGGGAGGTGTGATTTTGGAGGGGGTGTCCTGGGGGGTCTCCAAATGAGGAGGTTGGATCATGGAGGCTTCGTGAGTCTTAGGGGAAAGGAGAGGGCACCCCAAATCCCCATGGAGATTTATTTTAGGGGGCTCCCCCCATCAGCTTGGGGGAAGCAGAATGTGGGACCCACCCCCGAGTTTGGGGGGTACACTCTGTTTTTCTAGCAGACTCAGCGGAGGCAACACTCAGCTCCCAGAGGGGCTCAGTAAACCCCAAAATTGGGACCGAGGGGGGCTCAGCTGGGGGGGGGGGGGGGCGGGGCAGAGAGGTGGGTGCACCCCCATTACTTAGGGCACCACTGATTATTCAGGGCACACCGTTTCCACCTGCCAGCCTTCCCTATCCCCTACAGGGCAGCCCATGTCCCCCTGACACCAAATAAGCCCCCCCCAAACCTGCAGAGCACCCCACATCCCCACCACCGCACCCCAGGGCCCCCCTGCTCCCCAAAACCCCTTTTATGCCCCCAGAATACAACAGTGTCCGCCTGTGAGAAACACTGGCTCACGATTAGAATTTCATAGAGAACAAAGTCGACGAAGCAAAGATAAAAAAGTTAAAAATTTATTACACGAAACAGCGCTGAATCGGGTGCATCTCAAAGCAGAGGCACACCCCCTCTTTCCAGTTCTCAGGTTCTTCTACCTTATCCCAGCTGCTTAAGTTTCTGTCTCTCTTCTCATCAGTTGAGAAGTTGGAGCTCACATTCTTCCCGACCGTCTAACCCAGTACAGGTGCAGTTCACCTCTTTTCACCCTGTAAGGCATAAACACACCCAGCCAAGGAATCCTTATCCTAAACACGCCCTTGATTAGGCTAAATGCTATTTCACGGTCTTTGCCGCCATCTACTGTCCGTTGTTAGTAACTAGAGGCACTCTGGTGGTCGTTTACTTCATCAGGTGGTCGTATCCTCCTCTTCATCAGTTGTCCTCTAAATGAACTCGGCCTACTTGGCAGTCTTCACAGCCCCCTTGGCAGATTTACCGTCCAAGACTGGTTTCTTTGGTCTCAATGTTACTCCCCTGTCTTTTGGGTTCCTGCGTTGAAGGTTACTTTCCAATCTGTTTCTCTTTACTTAGATTTCGTTCTGCAAAACCAGGATCCCTTGTGTGGAATAATTCCTAAAATATAATTTTTATTAAAAATTTTTTGCATTGTTCACACACTAAGGAAAGGTATAAAATGGAAACCTTTCCAGGGTGGAACACAGCAGCAGCTGGTGTGCGAGGAATCCGCTACATCGCTGACTCCCTGAACAATATTGCTTGCAAAAGCAGCACGGAGGATGTGGTGGAGTGAAGATTCCACGGCCAAGCTCTGTGATCACACAGCAGATATGGGAACAAGGTGATCCTGTGGAAGTGATAAGCGGCATGCTTGCTACCCTGAGCCAACAGTCTGTCAAATTTTGATGAAATGCTGTCCTTTGTGCAAACTTTGCTCATTATAATGTCATTATAATACCAAAACACACCTCCAGCCCGAAGGCTGCCCGCCTCCAAGGTGCGACCACTCCTCCTTGAGTCTGCGCCCTGAATTTTTCATAAACTGTACCTTTAAATGCGAGGTGACGGAATTTTACATCAATCGTAATAAAGGTATTTATGACTAGAGTCATTCAAACTCCACATTGAAGGTAAAAAATAATATAAAAATAGCCCAAGAAAGGGGGGTTGCTAGGGAAGACACCATGGTAAAGAAGTCGGGGAGGAGCCCGTCACGGACTGCCTCTGACTCCCGGGACCAGGCGAGGGGCTGAGCCTTTCTTCCCCCCCATAGGGACGCCTGTGGGTAAGACTTAGACTATATCGAGTACTTCCTCGGGAAGCTTAGAAATCTCTCCAGAGGGTTACCTGTGACATTTAGAGCCAGGCTGTATTGTTTGGAACTTTGTCGCGCGCTTTGTACCGTTAACATTTTTTTCTTTTACTTGCACGTGCTTCGCAGACAGTGTACTTATCACCGGCAAAGCGTAAGAACCTTTCTATCTGTTGCTTAAATAAACTGCACTGCTTAAGTAGCTAGCCGTTTGGGTTTCTCACCGAACGCGACCAAACACTAAAGTGTGGCCGTGCTGGTTCGTGAGCACGACTAGACTGAAGGTGCAGTCCACTATTAGTGTATCCGGAATCGTGACAGTTTAATATATCAAACGCGACTGGGCTGATAGTGGTGCATTGGGCATCACTCAGAATTTAAACCCAGCCGCCCCCAGCCTCCCACCTTGGTGAGGAGTGTTAGGACGCAAGGGGGTTTATTTTCGGCCAAAACTATTTTGCCTCTTCATGCAACACCTTGACAGACCAAGGGCGTTTCTGAAGATTAATTGGGTACAATTTATTAGACTCTACTGTGACAGTAATTACTAAAGTTCCCTTGTTAGTATATACATACTAACAAGAACCTATCAATTAGCTGAAGCAAAACTTAGCTCATCTCTCACACACCCTAAGGTGTCCGCCTTCCCCCTCACAGCGGCTTTGGCTGTGCCGGCGGGTGGTGAAATCCTCCCTGGGGTTGTGGGGCACAGCTGTCCCCCTCGTCCCATACCCCAGGGCCTGGCTGAGGGGAGTTCGCCCCCTCAGCTGCGGCTGCCATTTGATCGACTCTTCCTCCCTCCGAGGGAAGGGCTCTGGTGGCGCCTTACGAGGGGCGGGGTCAGCACGGGTGCTTCAAATCCCTTTCTTTTGGTAAAACCGGATATTTCGGGTGGTTTGGGGTGTTTCTGTCTTGTTTTTAATGGTCCAAGCCAAGTGGCGTGGCCATTTTGTGGCCCTGAGGAGAAAGGGGGCAGGGGCGCTTTTCCCGCCTTTTTCGCCACCTTGGCAGGGGCGAGGGGGCGGGGCGAGTGCAGCCGCCGGCCCAATGGCGGCACAAAGAGGGGGCGGTGGGCGGGATGAGAGCAGTGGGCGGGCCAATGGGCAGCAGAGTTTGCCGGGGTAGGCGGTGCTGCCGCGAGCACGTGGGCAGAAGGGGGGTGCGCGCAGGCGCTGTCTGAAGGGCAGGTGGTGAGGGCGGTGCTGCCGGGTGGTTTTAGGGGGTGCCGGGGGGGGTCTGTGGCCCGTCTGAAGCGGGGAAAAGCGAGGAAGGGATGCGAGAGGGGGTGATGGGGACGTTGGGGTGAGGGTCACCACATTTACATCCTCACCAGCGACCTGTCCCCCACCAAGGGGGAGAACTTGTGATAGTGGGGGTCTTTTTCCCCCCGGGGGCCACTTTGGGGGGGAAGGGGAAGACCCCATTAGAGCTTCCCCCTCCCCATTCAGGGGAATTTCCACCCCCCCCCCGCCCCCTCAGATCCAAGGGAAGGACCCCACGTTCTGGACTAGTCAATACAATGAGTCTGAGGTCACCCTCTAATTCCCCCACCCCTAAAATAGAGTCCCTTTTGGAGTGCGGCCCCACAATCTCCAGGCTCAGCGCTTCATTAAGGCAAGGTTTAATTGGGAAGGGAGAGGCTTAATTTGGGGAGGCCCCCAAAATTAAGGTCCCCTCCCAACTTCTCAGTAATGCTTGGGGACAGTGACCAGGGCTTTGGCCGGGGGGCGGCTGATGTCGACGTTCTGCTGGGCAAAATGGGGTTCTGGTGGAGGTTCCCCAAAATCTATTGCTCCCCCTCCCCTTCATTTCAGGGGGGTTTAATGAGATCTGCCCCCTCTTTTGGGGGTTTTTTGGGGGGGTTCCCCCTTACCTGGGGCCGCTCGCAGTGGGTGTCCACTGCCTCCCCCTCATACCCTGGTTCCCCGGGAAGCAACAGGGGTTTGGGGGGGGGGGCAGCCCCCTTTTTGGGGGAGGGTGTCCCCATTTTGGGGGGCACACACGGGGAGGGGACAATGCCTTTTTCAGGAAGATTGTCCCCTTTTCGGGGGGGAGACAGGGTGGGCACTCCTGTGGGGTGGGGCAATCCCTGGCCATGCCCTCCCTTTAAATGAAGGGGGGCTCCTGGGGCTGTGGCTTGGCCCCTTGGCTCCACCCCATTGGGGTGTAGCCCGTGCCATTAGCCCCACCCTCGTGGCCCCACCCCTTTGTGGGGGTGGCCTCCTAGCTCTTGTGGGCGGGGCTCACTGCCTTAGGGCCTTGTGCGAGAGGCATAGCTGTGGGCGGGGCTTGTTTCCCCTGGCTCCACCCCTTTGTGTCCACGCCTCACCTGGGGGTGTGGCTTCCTCCCTTAGCCCCGCCCCTTTGCTTCAGCTCCACCCCTTCTCCCTTAGCTCTTCCCCTTTGTCCCCGCCCATCGTAGCCCTTGGGGGTGTGGCTTCTTCCCTTAGCACCGCCCCCAGGGTGTTCCCTGTGGGTGTGACCTCCCTTGGCCCCACCCCCTCCCTGTGGCTCCACCCCTGCCTGAGGCTTCCTGGGGGGAGTTGCCTGCTCTTAGCCCCACCCCTGCCTGAGGTGATTGGGGGTGTGGCCTCCCTTGGCTCTGCCCCTGCCCATAGCCCACCCCCTACCTTGTGTAAGCGGTGGGTGTGACCTCCCTAAGCCCCACCCCTTTTTCCTACCCCCACCCTTCTAGGGGTAACTCCCACTGGTGGGCGTGGCCTTGTCCTTTAGCTCCACCTCCTCTCTGAGTCTGTGGGCGTGGCCTCGAAGAGCCCCACCCACCCCTTTTCCCCAAGCCCTGCCCTTACCTGGGGTGACTGGTGGGCGTGGCCTCCATTCTTAGCCCCACCTCCTTTTCCTTAGCCCCACCCCTACCTGATCTGCTGGGTGGGTGTGGCCTCAGCCCCTGCCCCAGCCCTGCCCACTGCCCTTGGCTCCGCCCTTCCCACCACCCTCCCTGCGCCCCCCGCCCCCAGCCTGTCCCTGCTTGATCCCACCTCAGGGACGTGTCCTGCTGTCCCCGAGGGGAGACCCCCGTGTCCCCCTCGATGCGGGTTGAGCTTCACTTGCTGGGGGGAGGGTGTCTGCACGGGTTTTTTTGGGGGGGTGGGCACGAATTTTGGGGGACGCCCCACCTCAAGGTTCTCCCCTCGGTGTCGCTTCTGCCCCCCCAGGGTCTCACCTTGATGTTCCCTTCGATGCTGGCGGGGTCGACGCAGATGGATTCCACGCAGAGAACCTGGATGGGGGGAAAAAGGGGGTCATCGATGCCCCCCCGCCCCCTGTGCTGTGAGCACCCCCAAAGCAGTGCCACCCCCCCCTTTGCTGTGAGCACCCCCAAAGCACTGCCACCCCCCCCATGCTGTGAAAACCTGTCCCCTTGGGTGTGGGAGCAATCTCTGGCCCTTGGGTGCTGCGGCCCTTGGGTGCTCCTTTTGAGCCTGGCCCTGGGGAGAGGGAGAAAGGTGGTTTTGAGGAAGAAAAGGTGGTTTTGAGGATGAAGTTGCCAAGAGGAAACCAAGCCAGGAGGATGAAACCACCAACGCTGTTTGCAGCTTAACGTTGCCAGGAGACGTTTCCTTCACTCGACGTCTTTCGTTCTATTTCTTGTGGCTTCATTTTTAAAAACTATTTTCAAACTTTCCCTCACAGCAGGGCCAACAACCTTCAAAAAGCGAGTTTTGGGGTTTTGCACAGAGCTCAGGGCCCCAAAGCGCTCCCTGCGCTGGACTGTCCCTGTCACCTCGACCTCCTGTCACCGAGAGAGTCCCGCCGGGAGGTGCTGGTGGCGGAAGAGGGTAAAAACCTTCCGTGAAACACCCAGTTCCTCCAGAAACCACGTTTCTGAGCAAGAGTGCCGAGGAAGGCGCTCTGTTCCGAGGAATGACTGTGTTTGTCCTGTCGTTGTCCCCCCGTCCCCTGCCCCGTGAGGTCTCCTTTCCCCCACGCTGGTCAGGCCCTGTTTCTTCCTGGGCTTTGAGGAACGTTATCCCTGAAGATGCAGGAGAGACTGAGCCCCTTTTGCCTCTGGGACGGTCCCAGCAGCTCCTCAGCGAGGTGGGATCAGCTCTCCCGCAGTCCTGTGTGATGAGTCCGCCAGTTGTCCTGCTTCTCCACCCTCTGCCCAGAGCCAGAGGGACATGGGCAGGATGGAGGTGGCTCCTGTGACCCTCCTGAAGTTCCACCAGGCCAAGTGCAAGGTGCAAGGTACAAATCCAGGCTGGGTGGAGAATGGCTGGAGAGCAGCCCTGAGGAGAAGGACGTGGGGGTGTTGGTGGGTGAGAAGCTCCACAGGAGCCAACAATGTGGAGTGTGGGCCAGAGGAGGCCACGGAGATGCTGGGAGGGCTGGAGCCCCTCTGCTGTGAGGAAAGGCTAAGAGATTTGAGGGTTCAGGCTGGAGAAGGGAAGGCTCCGGGGAGACCTTGGAGCCCATTCCAGTCCCTAAAGGGGCTCCAGGAAAGCTGGGGAGGGACTCTGGATGAGGGAGGGGAGCCCTGGGAGGAGGGGGAAGGATTTGCCACTGGAAGAGAGGAGATTGAGATGAGATGTGGGGAGGAAATGGTTTGCTGGGGGGGTGGTGAGAGCCTGGCCCAGGTTGCCCCGAGAAGCTGTGGCTGCCCCATCCCTGGAGGGGTTCCAGGCCAGGTTGGAGGGGTCTTGGAGCAGCCTGGTGTGGTGGGAGGTGTCCCTGCCCAGGGCAGGGGGTGGCACTGGAGGGGCTTTAAGGTGCCTTCCAACTGTGACCATTGTGTGGTTGTGTGATCTCAAGAGCGGGCTGGTGTGTTAATGCAGGACATCAAGGTCTCTTGAGAGGTACTTGTGTTCTGCAGGCCAGGTGCCCGGGTGGTTCCGAGTCCCCGGATGAGGCAGCTCCTGCCGACAGTTTTAGCTCTGAGGATGTGACAGAACGGAAACCAGCCTTGTGGTGGACCCCAACCCTCAGAGGTGCAGATGCGTTGGTGACGTCCCCCTAGCCCAGAGACGCGGGGAGTTTTGCCACCAGCCTGGTAAGGATTCTCTTTTCTGCTGGAATGGGTGTCCCGATGGATTTCCCAAAGGGTTGCCTTTGTGCTGGCTGTGTCTCTGTGCAGAGGGGTGCTCCTGACTGTGTGGCTTTAGCCCTGTGAGGGCTTTGGAGGAGAAGTGGCTAAAGCAGCTTTCTCTCCCTGGAGATGAGCAGCGTTTGGGTAGAAAAGCAGCGGTTGAGTCAGTAAAGCTTCTGGTTAGTGCTGCGCTCAGGCCGTGGAGCTCTGTCTCCTGGAGCTACATTTCCTTTGGAGCCATCATTTTCTCAGCTGAGCCTGTGCGAGTCTCACAGACTGGAGCCCGTTGGGGTGGTGACGCTGGAGCTGGGGTCTATGGACCGAGTCTGATCAACCTTCTGATGATAATAGAAGTTGCCAGTCGATATAATTAAGGGACATCTCCTTGGCTGGGCAGCCCCCATGGACCAGCAAAGTTTGGATGTCTTTGACTTGGCTGATGGCAGAAAACCCCCTCCTGCCCTTGTTTGTGCCCAGAAACTGTGGCTGGAGGCAGCAGGAGATGGAAATTGTCCCTCAAAAGCCCGAGATGCTTTTGGGAGGAGATGAAGGTGGGTCCCATCTCGGTCCCGGTGACGACAGCAGCCGGGAAGCAGGTGGGTGGCAATTTTTTGTGCTTTGAGTGTATTTAGGCAAAAGGCCTTTGTTTTGGTGAGACTTTGGCAAAGGTTGCAGGGTCCGTGGGAGGAATTGATTGGAAATACGTCCCCCGTTAATCACCTGGAGCTGCAGGAAAAGAAAAGGGGAGGTGGGAAGTGTCCAGGGGGATGCAAAAGCTGGGGAAATCCTTGGGCTTTGAGGAGGAGATTTGAAGGATTTCAAGACGATTTGGGAAATGACTTTTATTCCTTTGAGCTCTCTCTCTGGCCACACAAAAGCTGGCGGGGGGGTTTCTTCTCCCCAGCTCTTGTTCTCAGGAGAACTGGAAAGGAATCCAACCAGCTGTCATTAAATCCAGCAACTCCACCCATTTGGAGCCATTTTCTACCAGAGAATTCCTAA
>NW_027415696.1:0-37201 GCF_964106895.1 Numenius arquata
CCCCCCTCTGTCCCCTCCCCCCTCTGTCCCCTCCCCCCTCTCTGTCCCCTCCCCCCTCTGTCCCCTCCCCCCTCTGTCCCCCTCCCCCCCCTCTGTCCCCTCCCCCCCTCTGTCCCCTCCCCCCTCTGTCCCCTCTCCCCTCTGTCCCCTCCCCCCCTCTGTCCCCTCCCCCCTCTGTCCCCTCCCCCCCTCTGTCCCCTCCCCCCTCTCTGTCCCCTCCCCCTCTCTGTCCCCTCCCCCCTTCTGTCCCCTCCCCCCCTCTGTCCCCTCCCCCCTCTGTCCCCTCCCCCCCTCTGTCCCCTCCCCCCTCTGTCCCCTCCCCCCTCTCTGTCCCCTCCCCCCTCTGTCCCCTCCCCCCTCTGTCCCCTCCCCCCCTCTGTCCCTCCCCTCTGTCCCCTCCCCCCCTCTGTCCCTCCCCCTCTGTCCCCTCCCCCTCTGTCCCCCCCCAGTGTCCCCAAGGGGATGCCCCTCCCCCTCCGTGTCAATGGGTGTCCCCAAAGTGTCCCCCCCCCCACCGTGTCCCCTGTCCCCCCATGTCCCTTGTGTCCCCCCCCAGTCCCCTCCCAGTATCTCCCAGTATCTCCCAGTGCCTCCCAGTCCCCCCCAACCCCCCCCAGTCCCATCCCAGTATGTCCCACTCCCCTCCCAGTGCCTCCCAATCCCCTCCCAGTGCCTCCCAGCCTCCCCAATCCCTCTCAGTATATCCCAGTGCCTCCCAATCCCCTCCCAGTCCCCTCCCAGTATATCCCAGTATCTCCCAGTGCCTCCCAGTCCCCCCAATCCCATCCCAATCCACCCCAGTCCCATCCCAGTATGTCCCACTCCCCTCCCAGTGCCTCCCAATCCCCTCCCAGTATATCCCAGTGCCTCCCAGTCCCCCCAATCCCAGCCCAATCCCCCCCAGTCCCATCCAGTATATCCCACTCCCCTCCCAGTGCCTCCCAATCCCCTCCCAGTCTCCCCAATCCCTCCCAGTATATCCCAGTGCCTCCCAGTCCCCTCCCAGTATATCCCAGTATATCCCAGTGCCTCCCAGTCCCCCCCAATCCACCCCAGTCCCATCCCAGTATGTCCCACTCCCCTCCCAGTGCCTCCCAATCCCCTCCCAGTCTCCCCAATCCCTCCCACTATATCCCAGTGCCTCCCAATCCCCTCCCAGTCCCCTCCCAGTATATCCCAGTATCTCCCAGTGCCTCCCAGTCCCCCCCAACCCCCCCCAGTCCCATCCCAGTATGTCCCAGTCCCCTCCCAGTGCCTCCCAATCCCCTCCCAGTCTCCCCAATCCCTCCCACTATATCCCAGTGCCTCCCAATCCCCTCCCAGTCCCCTCCCAGTATATCCCAGTATCTCCCAGTGCCTCCCAGTCCCCCCCAATCCCATCCCAATCCACCCCAGTCCCATCCCAGTATGTCCCAGTCCCCTCCCAGTGCCTCCCAATCCCTCCCAGTATATCCCAGGGCCTCCCAATCCCCTCCCAGTCCCCTCCCAGTGCCTCCCAGTCTCCCCCAGTGCCTCCCAGTCCCCCCCAGTCCCATCCCAGTATGTCCCAGTCCCCTCCCAGTGCCTCCCAATCCCCTCCAGTCCCCCCAATCCCTCCCAGTGCCTCCCAGTGCCTCCCAATCCCCCCCCAGTCCCCTCCCAGTATATCCCAGTATCTCCCAGTGCCTCCCAGTCTCCCCCAATCCCATCCCAATCCACCCCAGTCCCATCCCAGTATGTCCCACTCCCCTCCCAGTGCCTCCCAATCCCCTCCCAGTATATCCCAGTGCCTCCCAGTCCCCCCAATCCCAGCCCAATCCCCCCCAGTCCCATCCCAGTATATCCCACTCCCCTCCCAGTGCCTCCCAATCCCCTCCCAGTCTCCCCAATCCCTCCCAGTATATCCCAGTGCCTCCCAGTCCCCTCCCAGTATATCCCAGTATATCCCAGTGCCTCCCAGTCCCCCCCAATCCCCCCCAGTCCCATCCCAGTATGTCCCAGTCCCCTCCCAGTGCCTCCCAATCCCCTCCCAGTCTCCCCAATCCCTCCCAGTATATCCCAGTGCCTCCCAATCCCCTCCCAGTCCCCTCCCAGTATCTCCCAGTGCCTCCCAGTCCCCCCGTTCCCCGCAGGTGAGCCGGCAGCTGGTGACGCTCTTTGCCCGGGCGCGGGGGGGGGGACGGGACACGTGGGGGGGGGCACCGGAAGGGGGGCCCCCCCCCCTTGGCCCCTGCCCCCCCCCGGGTCCCTGTGCCCCCCCCCCGCCTCAGCCCCCTACCCTCCCCGGGGCCACCCTTCCTCGGGTCCCCGTGTCCCCCCCCCCGTGTCCCCGTGTCCCCCCCCCCCGTGTCCCCCCGTGTCCCCCCCCCGTGTCCCCACCTGCAGCGCGGCCCAGCCTCCCAGCACGGCCCGCACCCCCTGGGCGAACAGGCCCCTCTCCTCCGTCCCGGCGGCCGCCATTGCCGCCGCCCGCTGCGCAGGGCGACCCGCCGAGCGCCGAGCGATCGACCCGCCGAACGCCGAGCGATCGACCCGCCGAGCGCCCGAACGATCGATCGATCGATCCGCCGAGCGCCCGAGTCGCCGAACGCCCGAGCGATCGATTGGCCGAGCGCCCGATTGGCCGAGCGCCCGAGCGCAGGTAAGGGGGCGTGGCTTGGGGGACTCGGGGTGGGGCTTGGGGGCGTGGTTTAGAAGGGGGGAAGGGGGCGTGGTCTCGGGGGGGCGCGGCGGACTACAGCTCCCGGCAGCCCCCGCGCGGCGGCGGCCACGTGACGCAGGTGAGCGGGATCCGGGGGGGGGGGGGGAGGTTTGGGGGGGGTATAGGGGCTATAGGGGGGGGGCTATAGGGGATGGGGGGGCTGTGGGGAGGGGGGGGGGAAGGGGTGGGGTGGGGCGGGAGGGGCTGCGGGGGATACGGGGGCTGTAGGGGACATTATAGGGGCTATAGGGGATGGGGGGGCTGTAGGGGAGATGGGGGGGCTATAGGGGATGGGGGGGCTATAGGGGACGCTATAGGGGATACGGGGATGTGGGGGGGGCATACGGGGTGCGGGGGCTATAGGGGGTATGGGCCGCTATAGAGGATATGGGGATATGGGGGGGCTATAGGGGGTATGGGGGGCTATAGGGGATATGGGGGGGCTATAGGGGGTGGGGGGGGCTATAGGGGATATGGGGGGGCTATAGGGGGTGTGGGGGGGCTATAGGGGACGCTATAGGGGATACGGGGATGGTGGGGGGGGCATAGGGGCAGGCGGGAGCCATAGGGGGTGCGGGGTCTATAGGGGATAGGGGGATATGGGGGGGGCTATAGGGTGTGCGGGGGCTATAGGGCATATGGGGGGGCTATAGGGGATGCTATAGGGGATGTGGGGGGGCCATACGGGGTGCGGGGGCTATAGGGGGTGCGGGGTGTATAGGGGATACGGGGATATAGGGGGCTATAGGGGACACGGGGGTCTATAGGGGACATTATAGGGGCTATAGGGGGTGTGGGTTCTATAGGGGGTGTGGGGGGCTATAGGGGATATGGGGGGGCTATAGGGGTTGTGGGGGGCTATAGGGGACGCTATAGGGGATACAGGGATGTGGGGTGCTATAGGGGGTGCAGGGATATGGGGGGGCTATAGGGGACATAGGGGCTACAGGGGATACGGGGGGCTATAGGGGGTGTGGGTTCTATAGGGGGTGTGGGGGGCTATAGGGGGTATGGGGGGGCTATAGGGGACGTTATAGGGGCTATAGGGGGTGCGGGGGCTATAGGGGGTGTGGGGGGCTATAGGGGACGCTATAGGGGATATGGGGATGTATAGGGGCCATAGGCGTAGGTGGGGGCTATAGGGGATACGGGGGGCTATAGGGGACGCTATAGGGGATATGGGGGGGGTGCAGGGGCTATAGGGGGTGCGGGGCTCTATAGGGAATGCAGGGATCTATAGGGGACGGGGGGTGTACAGGAGCTATAGGGGCATGTGGGGCTGTGGGGGCTACAGGGGGCGTATGGGGGCTATAGGGGATGTGGGGCACAGGGGGTCTATGGGGGGGTGCAGAAGGTCTATAGGGGGTACCTATACATCTATAGGGGCTATAGGGGGTGGGGGGGCACAGGGGGTCTATAGGGGGTACCTATACATCTATAGGGGCTATAGGGGGTGGGGGGGCGCAGGGGGGCTATAGGGGGTACCTATACATCTATAGGGGGTGGGGCTAAAGCCGGGGGGGAGGGGCTACCCCCCCCCCCCAAGTACCTATAGAGCCCATAGTGGGTGGGGCTGGGTACCTATAGGATCTATAGGGGGGGGCTTAATTAACACCCCCCCCCCCTTAACGAAGCCCCTTTGACCCCCCGGGGGGGGGGGGGGGGCGACGACGACACCCCCAAAATCCAGGTAATTCACCCCAAAACATCCCCCCCCCCCCGACACCCGGGTTCCCCCCAAAGCCCCTATAGATCCATAGATAGATCCATAGGGGCCCACCCCCCGCCCCCCCCGGGGACCTCCTGGGTTTGGGGGGAAACGTCTCCATTTGGGGGGAAAAATCTCCTGATTTGGGGTGAAAACCCCCTTTTTTGGGTGCAAACCTCCTTTTTTGGGAGGAGAACTCTTTCTTTTGGGTGAAAACCCCCTTTTTTGGGTGAAAACCCCCTTTTTTGGGTGCAAACCTCCTTTTTTGGGCGAAAACCTCCTTTTTTGGGTGCAAACCTCCTTGTTTTGGGCGAAAACCTCCTTTTTTGGGCGAAAACCTCCTTTTTTGGGTGCAAACCTCCTTGTTTTGGGTGGAAACCCCCTTTTTTGGGCGAAAACCTCCTTTTTTTGGGTGAAAACCTCCTTGTTTTGGTTGAAAATCTCCTTATTTTGGGGTGGAAACCTCTTCATTTTGGGTGAAAACCTTCTTGTTTTGGGCGGAAACCTCTTTATTTTGGGGGAAAACTCTTCGTTTTGGGGGGGAAAGCTCCAGATTTGGGGTGAAAACTCTTCATTTTGGGTGAAAAACTCCTTATTTGGGGTGAAAGCTCTTTCTTTTGGGTGAAAACCTTTTTTGGGTGAAAACCTCCTTGTTTTGGGTGGAAACCTCCTTATTTTGGGTGAAACTCTTCCTTTTTGGTGGGAACCTCTTCATTTTGGGGGGAAACTCTGAATTTGGGTGAAAACGTCTTTATTTTGGGGGGGACCTCATTATTTTGGGTGGAAACCTCCTGATTTGGGGTGAAAACCTCCTTTTTGGGGTGAAAACGTCCTTTTTTGGAGTGAAAACTCTTTCTTTTGGGTGAAAACCTCTTCATTTTGGGTGGAAACGGCCTGATTTGGGGTGAAAACTCTTCATTTTGGGTGGAATCCTGCAGATTTTGGGTCAAAACTCTTCATTTGGGGTGAAAACCTTATTTTTGGTGGAAACCTCCTGATTTTGGGTGAAAACTCTTCATTTTGGGTGAAAACCTCTTCGTTTTGGGTTAAAAATCTTTGTTTTGGGTTAAAAATCTTCGTTTTGTGTGGAAAACTCCTTATTTGGGGTGAAACCTCTTCATTTTGGGTGAAAACCTTATTTTTGGTGGAAACCTCCAGATTTTGGGTGAAACCTCTTTCTTTTGGGTGAAAACCTCCTTTTTTGGGTGAAAACCTCCTTGGTTTTGGGTGGAAACCTCCTTATTTTGGGTGAAAACCTCTTCGTTTGGGGTTAAAAATCTTCGTTTTGGGTTAAAAATCTCCATTTTGGGTGGAAAACTCCTTATTTAGGGTGAAACCTCTTCGTTTTGGGTGGAAACCACCTGATTTTGGGTGAAAACTCTTCATTTTGGGTCAAAACCTCCAGATTTTGGGTGGAAACCTCCAGATTTTGGGTTGAAACTCTTCATTGTGGGTGAAAACCTTATTTTTGGTGGAAGCCTTCAGATTTGGGTGAAAACTTTTCATTTTGGGTGGACACCTCCTGATTTTGGGTGAAAACCTCTTTATTTTGGGTGGGGACCTCTTTGTTTTGGGTTAAAAATCTCCATTTTGGGTGGAAAACTCCTTAGTTGGGGTGAAACCTCTTCATTTTGGGTGAAAACCTTATTTTTGGTGGAAACCTCCGGATTTGGGGTGAAAACTCTTCATTTTGGGGTGAAACCTCTTTATTTTGGGTGGGGATCTCTTCGTTTTGGGTTAAAAAATCTTCGTTTTGGGTTAAAAATCTCCATTTTGGGTGAAAAACCTCCTTATTTGGGGGTGAAACCTCTTCATTTTGGGTGGAAACCTCCAGATTTGGGGTGAAACCTCTTCATTTTGGGTGGAAACTCTGATTTTGGGTGAAAACTTCTTTATTTTGGGTGGGGACCTCTTCGTTTTGGGTTAAAAAATCTTCGTTTTGGGTTAAAAATCTCCGTTTTGGGTGGAAAACTCCTTATTTGGGGTGAAACCTCTTCATTTGGGGTGAAAATCCTCATTATTTCCTCCCCCCCCCCCCTTCCCCAGGAGCACCCCAATATTTAGGGCTGGGGACCACCATGGCCACCGATTTGGGGGACCCCGCCCTCCCCACCTCCCCCCCGAAACGCTTCTTCCGCAAGAGCGTGGAACTCCTGGAAGACGAAGACCGAGGTCCCCCCCGAGAAGACCTGGAATTTCGAGGGGATTTGGAATTTCGAGGCCACCCCGAGTTCGGGGGGGGCCCTAAATTTGGGGGGGCCAGCGGGGGGAGGGAGGAGGTGGAAGAAGAAGCCGAGATGAAGGCGGTGGCCACCTCGCCGGGGGGCAGGTTCCTCAAGTTCGACATCGAGTTGGGGCGAGGAGCCTTCAAGACGGTCTTCAAGGGCTTCGACACCGACACCTGGGTGGAGGTGGCCTGGTGCGAGCTGCAGGTGAGCCCCCAAAAATTGGGGGGGGGTCGGCCCTTCGTTAAGGGGGGTTGGGTTCGTTAGAAAGGGTGGGCGGGGCCCAAAATTTGTCCTGGGGGAGGGGAAGGGGGAGGGCGGGGGGGGTTGGCGACGGTGATGGGTCTCCGTGAAAGGTGGGGTTGGAAGTTCTCCTGAAGTCGAGGACACCCCAAAATTCCTCCACGAACCCCACGGTTGGTCCCTCAAACTCACCTTGAAGCCCTTCCAGAGCCAAGGACACCCCAAAATTCCTCTTGAACCCCACGGTTGGTCCCTCAACCTCATCTTGAACCTCTTCCAAGGTCAATGACACCCCAAAATTCCTCTTGAACCCAAGGGTTGGACCCTCAAATTCATCTTGAAACTCTTCCCAAGCGCAAGGACACCCCAAAACTGACCATGAACCCCACAGTTGGTCCCTCAACCTCATCTTGGGCCTTTTCCAAGGTCAAGGACACCCCAAAATGGACCATGAACCCCACGGTTGGTCCCTCAAACTCACCTTGAAGCTCTTCCAGAGCCAAGGACACCCCAAAATTCCTCTTGAACCCCACGGTTGGTCCCTCAAACTCATCTTGAACCTCTTCCAAGGTCAATGACACCCCAAAATTCCTCTTGAACCCAAGGGTTGGACCCTCAAATTCATCTTGAAACTCTTCCTGAGCGCAAGGACACCCCAAAATTGACCATGAACCCAACAGTTGGTCCCTCAAACTCCTCTTGAACCTCTTCCAAGGTCAAGGACACCCCAAAATGGACCATGAACCCCACGGTTGGTCCCTCAAACTCACCTTGAAGCTCTTCCAGAGCCAAGGACACCCCAAAATTCATCCATGAACCCCACGGTTGGTCCCTCAAACTCATCTTGGGCCTTTTCCAAGGTGAACGACACCCCAAAATTCCTCTTGAACCCCACGGTTGGTCCCTCAAACTCACCTTGAAGCTCTTCCAAAGCCAATGACACCCCAAAATTCCTCTTGAACCCCAAGGTTGGACCCTCAAATTCATCTTGAAACTCTTCCCGAGCGCAAGGACACCCCAAAATTGACCATGAACCCCATAGTTGGTCCCTCAACCTCATCTTGGGCCTTTTCCAAGGTCAAGGACACCCCAAAATGGACCATGAACCCCACGGTTGGTCCCTCAAACTCACCTTGAAGCTCTTCCAGAGCCAAGGACACCCCAAAATTCATCCATGAACCCCACGGTTGGTCCCTCAAACTCATCTTGGGCCTTTTCCAAGGTGAACGACACCCCAAAATTCCTCTTGAACCCCACGGTTGGTCCCTCAAACTCACCTTGAAGCTCTTCCAAAGCCAATGACACCCCAAAATTCCTCTTGAACCCCAAGGTTGGACCCTCAAATTCATCTTGAAACTCTTCCCGAGCGCAAGGACACCCCAAAATTGACCATGAACCCAACAGTTGGTCCCTCAAACTCCTCTTGAACCTCTTTCAAAGCCAAGGACACCCCAAAATTGACCACGAACCCCACGGTTGGCCCCTCAAACTCACCCAACCCCTCGTTGAACCCTTCCAGCTCCTCCACGCCTCCCCCGTCCACTTCTCCAAGGTCCTTCACCCCACCCCCGTGGGCAAAACCCCCTCCCACAACCCCTCAAAATGGCTTAATTAACCCCAAATTTGCCCAGTTAACCCACCAAATTAATTAATTGCCACCTTAGACCACGGGATCCCTCAATGTACCCCCAAAAAGAGGCCCCCAAACTCTTCGGTCCCTCGTCCCAAAGCCACCGGTGGGTCCTGGTGGCTCCAGACGTGGGGCACGGCCCCCCCCCCCCCAATTAATTATGGCCCGTTAATGAGCGGGGAATCCAAAGGGCTTTATTGGGAACAGGGTTTGGGGAAGGAGATGGATGATGGTGACCCCTGATGTTGGGGTTCTCCCCGTTGTTGTCCCCTCGTTGGGTCCAGGAGATGGACGATGGTGACCCTTGACGTTGGGGTTGTCCTCATTGTTGTCCTCGTTGTTGTCCCCTCGTTGGGTCCAGGAGATGGACGATGGTGACCCTTGAAGTTGAGGTTGTCCCCGTTGTTGTCCCCGTTGTTGTCCCCTCGTTGGGTGAAGGCCGTGGACAATGGTGACCCCTGATGTTGGGGTTGTCCCCGTTGTTGTCCCAATTGTTGTCCTCTCATTCAGTGAAGGCGATGGATGATGGTGACCCCTAATGTTGGGGTTGTCCCCGCTGTTGTCCCCTCGTTGGGTGAAGGCGATGGATGATGGTGACCCCTGATGTTGGGGTTCTCCGCGTTGTTGTCCCCTCGTTGGGTCCAGGAGATGGACGATGGTGACCCTTGACGTTGGGGTTGTCCTCATTGTTGTCCTCATTGTTGTCCTCATTGTTGTCCCCTCGTTGGGTCCAGGAGATGGACAATGATGACCCCTGATGTTGGGGTTGTCCCTGTTGTTGTCCCCTCATTGGGTGAAGGCGATGGACGATGGTGACCCCTGAAGTTGGGGTTGTCCACGTTGTTGTCCCCCTTGTTGTCCCCTCGTTGGGTCCAGGAGATGGACAATGATGACCCTTGAAGTTGAGGTTGTCCCCGTTGTTGTCCCCGTTGTTGTCCCCTCGTTGGGTGAAGGCCGTGGACAATGGTGACCCCTGATGTTGGGGTTGTCCCCGTTGTTGTCCCAATTGTTGTCCTCTCATTCAGTGAAGGCGATGGATGATGGTGACCCCTAATGTTGGGGTTGTCCCCGCTGTTGTCCCCTCGTTGGGTGAAGGTGATGGATGATGGTGACCCTTGACGTTGGGGTTGTTCCCTCGTTGGGTCCAGGTGATGGACGATGGTGACCCTTGATGTTGGGGTTGTCCCCGTTGTTGTCCCCATTGTTGTCCCCTCGTTGGGTGAAGGCGATGGATGATGGTGACCCCTGATGTTGGGGTTCTCCCCGTTGTTGTCCCCTCGTTGGGTCCAGGAGATGGACAATGATGACCCCTGAAGTTGGGGTTCTCCCTGTTGTTGTCCCCTCGTTGGGTCCAGGAGATGGATGATGGTGACCCTTGACGTTGGGGTTGTCCCCGTTGTTGTCCCCGTTGTCCCCTCGTTGGGTGAAGGCCGTGGACGATGGTGACCCTTGAAGTTGGGGTTGGCTTTGACGTTGTGTCCCCCCCACCCCAGGACCGGAAGTTGACCAAGGTGGAGCAGCAGCGCTTCAAGGAGGAGGCGGAGATGCTGAAGGGGCTCCAACACCCCAACATCGTCCGCTTCTACGACTCCTGGGAGTCCACCCTCAAGGGCAAGAAGTGCATCGTCCTCGTCACCGAGCTCATGACCTCGGGCACCCTCAAGACGTGAGGAGGGGGGAGAGGGGGCGCCCCCCCCCCGGGGAGGGGACACACACACACACACACACACACACACACACGACCCCACCAGGGGAGGAAACTGGGGGGGGGGTTGGGGTTTGGGGCCCCCCAGGGCAAGTTATGGGGCATTTTGGGGGGATTCGGTGGGATTTGGAGGTCCTGGGGTGCATTTGGGGGGGATTCCGGATGGATTTGGGGGTTTGGGGGAGGATTTTGGGGTCCCTGGGGTGCATTTTGGGAGGATTCTGGGGGGTTTTGGGGTCCCCCAGGGTGAATTATGGGGCATTTTGGGGGGGATTCTGGGGGATTTGGGGGTTTGGGGGAGGATTTTGGGGTCCCTGGGGTGCATTTCGGGGGGGATTCTGGGGGGTTTTGGGGTCCCCCAGGGCAAGTTATGGGGCATTTTTGGGGGGGATTCTGGGGAATTTGGAGGTCCTGGAGTGAATTTTGGGGGGATTTGGTGGGATTTGGGGTCCCTGGGGTGGATTTTGGGGGGATTTGGGAGGATTCTGGGGGGTTTTGGGGTCCCCCAGGGTGAATTATGGGGCATTTGGGGGGGATTCGGTGGGATCTGGGGGTTTGGGGTCCCCCAGGGTGAATTATGGGGCATTTGGGGGGGATTCGGTGGGATCTGGGGGTTTGGGGGAGGATTTGGGGGTCCCTGGGGTGCATTTCGGGGGGATTCTGGGGGATTTGGGGTTTGGGGAGGATTCTGGGGGGTTTTGGGGTCCCCCAGGGCAAGTTATGGAGCATTTTGGGGGGGATTTGGTGGGATTTGGGGTCCCTGGGGTGCACTTGGGTGGAATTTTGGGGGGGGTTGGAGCCCCCGAGGTGGATTTTGGGGCGATTTGGTGAGATTTGGTGCCCCCGGGGTTCATTTTGGGGCGATTCTGGGGGGATTTGGGCTCCCCGAAGCGGAAGCTGGAGCATTTTGGGGCCATCCTGGAGGGATCTGAGGTCCCCGAGGTGGCTTTCCCTCTCCTGTAGGTATCTCAAGAGGTTCAAGGTGATGAAACCCAAGGTTTTACGGAGCTGGTGCCGACAGATCTTGAAGGGTCTCCATTTCCTCCACACCCGGACGCCCCCCATCATCCACCGGGACCTCAAATGTGACAACATCTTCATCACCGGCCCCACCGGTTCCGTCAAAATCGGGGATTTGGGTTTGGCCACCCTCATGAGGACCTCCTTCGCCAAGAGCGTCATCGGTAAGAGCCACGCGGGGTCAATCGGCGGGAAGGGCCGGGTGGCCCCGTGACGGTCCTCGCTCACCGCCTCGTGTCCCCTCAGGGACGCCGGAGTTCATGGCGCCGGAGATGTACGAGGAGAGGTACGACGAGTCGGTGGACGTCTACGCCTTCGGGATGTGCATGTTGGAGATGGGCACCTCCGAGTATCCCTACTCCGAGTGCCAGAACGCCGCCCAGATCTACCGCAAAGTCACCAGCGTGGGTTCCCCGGCGTCACCCGCACGGCCCCAACCCAGGGTGGCATCAGCGCCATCCATGGGGGCGTCACCACCATCCATGATGGCATCATCACCGCTGTGGTGGCATCACCACCATCCATGGCGGCGTCATCACCATCCGTGGTGGCATCACCGCCATCTATGGTGGCATCATCACCATCCGTGGTGGCGTCATCACCATCTATGGTGGCGTCATCACCATCCGTGGTGGCATCACCGCCATCTATGGTGGCGTCATCACCATCCATGGCGGCGTCATCACCATCCGTGGTGGCGTCATCACCATCCACAGTGACATCATCACCATCCGTGGTGGCATCACCACCATCTGTGGTGGCATCATCACCATCCACGGTGGCATCACCCTCCATAGTGGCATCACCATCCATGGCGGCGTCATCACCGTCTGTGGTGGCATCATCACCATCCGTGGTGGCGTCATCACCATCCACAGTGACATCATCATCACCATCCGTGGTGGCATCACCGCCATCTATGGTGGCATCATCACCATCCGTGGTGGCGTCATCACCATCCATGGTGGCATCACCCTCCATAGTGGCATCAACATCCATGGTGGCATCATCACCATCCACGGTGACATCATCATCATCTATTGTGGCATCATCACCATCCGTGGTGGCATCATCATGGTGGCATCATCACCATCCGTGGTGGCATCATCACCATCCACAGTGGCATCACCCTCCATAGTGGCATCAACATCCATGGTGGCATCATCACCACCATGGTGACATCATCATCATCCACTGTGGCATCATCACCACCATGGTGGCATCATCATGGTGGCATCATCACCATCCATGGTGGCATCATCACCATCCGTGGTGGCGTGATCACCAACCACTGTGGCATCATCACCACCATGGTGGGATCATCACCATCCATGGGGGTGTCATCACCATTGTGGTGGCATCACCATCACCATGGTGGTGTCATCACCATTTATGGTGGTGTCCCCAACCCGCGGTGGCATCACCATCATCCATGGGGGCATCACCACCACGGTGGCGTCATCATCATCAATGGTGACATCATCACCACTGTGGTGGCATCACCACCATCTGTGGTGGCGTCATTACCATCCATGGTGGCTTCACCCTCCATAGTGGCATCACCATCCATGGTGGCATCATCATGGTGGCATCATCACCATCCATGGGGGCATCGTCACCATCCATGGGGGCATTGTCACCATCCGTGGTGGCGTGATCACCATCCACTGTGGCATCATCACCACCGTGGTGGCACCATCACCATCCATGGTGGCATCACCGCTACCACGGTGGCGTCATCACCATTTATGGTGGTGTCATCAACCCGTGGTGGCATCACCACCATCCATGGGGGCATCATCACCATCCGTGGTGGCATCACCATCTGTGGTGGCATCACCACCCTTAGTGGCATCATCACCATCGAGGTGGCATCACCATCGTCCATGGGGGCATCACCACCACGGTGGTGTCATCATCATCCATGATGACATCATCACCACCGTGGTGGCATCACCATCCATAGTGGCGTCACCATCCGTGGTGGCATCATCACTATCCATGGGGGTGTCATCACCACTGTGGTGGCACCATCACCATCATGGTGGCATCATCACCACCGTGGTGGCATCATCATCCACAGTGGCATCATCATCCACAGTGGCATCACCATCCATGGTGGCGTCATCACCATCCATAGTGGCATCACCGTCCCTGGTGGCATCATCACCATCCATGGGGGCATCGTCACCATCCGTGGTGGCGTGATCACCATCGTGGTGGCATCATCACCATCCACTGTGGCATCATCACCACCGTGGTGGGATCATCACCACCTTGGTGGCATCATCACCATCGTGGTGGCACCATCACCATCCACGGGGGCATCATCACCACTGTGGTGGCACCGTCACCATCCATGGTGGCGTCATCACCATCCACGGTGGCATCATCATCCATAGTGGCATCGTCACCATCCACGGTGGTGTCACCACCCTGATGGCATCGTCACCGCGGTTCTTCTCCTCGTAGGGCATCAAACCGGCCAGTTTTGAGAAGGTGACGGACCCGGAGGTGAAGGAGATCATCGAAGGTTGCATCCGGCAGAACAAGGCCGAGAGGTGGGACGTGGCCCCGGGTGGGGACAACCCCAGAGGTGCCACCACCACCACCACCGTCACGTTGACCGCTCCGTGACCCGTAGGCTCTCCATCCGGGACCTCTTGAACCACGTCTTCTTCGCCGAGGACACGGGGTTACGGGTGGAGCTGGCGGAGGAGGACATGGGGGTGGAGACCTCCTTGGCCCTTCGTCTCTGGGTGGAGGACCCCAAGAAGCTGAAGGGGAAGCACAAGGACAACGAGGCCATCGAGTTCAGCTTCAACCTGGAGGCCGACGTCCCCGAGGAGGTGGCCTACGAGATGGTGAGAGGGACAAAAAAAAAGGGGAGGGGGGACGGACACGGACACGTACCCCAAAACCTGGGACCTGAAACCTCCCCGAGGTCCACCAAGCTCCAAAATGGGCTTCAAGCCAAGGGTTGGAGCTTCTGATTCATCTCGGGGCTCTTCCAAAAGTGGAGGACACCCCAAAATTCCTCCATGAACCCCACGGTTGGTCCCTCAAACTCCTCTTGAACCTCTTCCAAAGTCAATGACACCCCAAAATTGACCATGAACCCCACGGTTGGTCCCTCAAACTCCTCTTGAACCTCTTCCAAAGGGGAGGACACCCCAAAATTCCTCCATGAACCCCACGGTTGGTCCCTCAAACTCCTCTTGAACCTCTTCCAAAGGGGAGGACACCCCAAAATTCCTCCATGAACCCCACGGTTGGTCCCTCAACCTCATCTTGAACCTCTTTCAAAGCCAAGGACACCCCAAAATTCATCCATGAATCCCACGGTTGGTCCCTCAAACTCCTCTTGAACCTCTTCCAAAGGGGAGGACACCCCAAAATTCCTCCATGAACCCCACGGTTGGTCCCTCAACCTCATCTTGAACCTCTTCCAAGGTCAACGACACTCCAAAATTGACCATGAACCCAACGCTTGGCCCCTCAAATTGACCTTGACCCCTTCCAAAGTCAAGTTCTCCACGGTTACCACCGCTCGCTCCCCACGGACCCCCCATTTTCTCCTCCCCCCCCTCCCTCTCCAGGTGAAATCCGGCTTCTTCCACGAGAGCGACTCCAAAGCCGTGGCCAAATCCATCCGGGACCGGTTGACGTTGGTGAAGAAGACGCGGGAGAAGAAACAAGCGGAAGGTCGGGTGCCCCCCGAAAACGAGGACACGGAGGTGGATCAACACGTCCGGCAGCAGCTCCTCCGCCACCAGCCCCCCCCCACCGCCGGCGAGACCCCCCCCGCCTTCTACCCCCCAGCTGGTGGCCCCCCAAAATTGCTCCCTCCTGCTCACTCCGATGGGCTCTTGGAGAACGGGGCCATGTCTGATGTCACCCGGGGCGTCACCGGGGCGCCCGAGCTCCTCGGGGGCTACCAAGGAGGGTCACCAGGACCCCCCCAAGATGGAGTGTCCCCCCCTTGTGGCCGGCCCGGCCCCGTGCAGGTGAGTCCTGGTGGCGCCGGGGAGGGTTGGGGACAGGGGGACAAAGTCCCACCGCAGAACTTTGACCAACAGGTGACCTACGGGGCGGAGGGGACATCAGCGGACGTCACCAGAGGTGGCACCACGGCGGCGCCGGAGCCACCCGGCGGCGATGGGGAGGCGGGGGTGGGTGTGACGCAGAGCCATGGGATGTCATCGGTGGTGGTGGCACGGCTGCAGCCGGCTCCTGGGGCACCGGGGCCGGTGGTGGCACCTGTGGTGCCTGGCGTGTCACTGGGGATGCCACCAGGACCACGGATGCCACCACCAACCGGGATGCCACCAGGCCCAGGGATGCCACCGGCTCCAGCGATGCCACCACCAGCTGGGATGCCACCAGGCCCAGGGATGCCACCACCAACCGGGATGCCACCAGCTCCAGGGATGCCACCACCAGCTGGGATGCCACCAGGCCCAGGGATGCCACCACCAACCGGAATGCCACCAGCTCCAGGGATGCCACCACCAACTGTGATGCCACCACCAACTGGAATGCCACCAGCACCGGGAGTGCTACAAGCTCCAGGGATGCCAGCACCCTCCAGGATGCCACCAGCAGCTCCAGGAATGCCACCAGGCCCAGGGATGCCACTGGCTCCAGGAATGCCACCACCAACTGGGATGCCACCAGGTCCTGGGATGCCACCAGCTCTGGGGATGCCACCACCAACTGGGATGGCACCAGCTCCAGGGATGCCACCAGCCCAGGGGATGCCACTGGCCCCAGGGATGCCACCAGCTCCAGGGTTGCCACCACAACTGGTGCCCACCATGCTGCCACCAGCTCCAGGGATGCCACCAATCACAGCGATGCCACCAGCTCCAGCAATGCCACCAACCATGGGGATGCCACCTCCATCCGGGATGCCATCACTATCTGGGATGCCACCAGCTCCAGGGATGGCACCAACCATGGGGATGCCACCAGGTGTAGGGATGCCACCAGCCCAAGGGATGCCACCACCGGCTCCAGGGATGCCACCAGCTGTGGGGATGCCACCACCACCATCTGTGATGCCACCAGCCCAAGGGATTCCACCACCATCTGAGATGCCACCAGCCGTAGGGATGCCACCAGCCCAAGGGATGCCACCACCATCTGAGATGCCACCAGCCCAAGGGATGCCACCAGCCCAAGGGATGCCACCACCTGGGATGCCACCACCACCATTTGGGATGCCACCAGCTCCAGGGATGCCACCAACCATGGGGATGCCACAGGTCCCAGGGATGCCCCCATCATCTGAGATGCCACCAGCCCCAGGGATGCCACCAGCTCCAGGGATGCCAGCAACCATGGGAATGCCACCAACCATGGGGATGCCACCACCCTCAGGGGTGCCACCACCTGGGATGCCACCACCACCATCTGGGATGCCACTGGCCCCAGGGATGCCCCCACCATCTGAGATGCCACCGGCTCAAGGGATGCCACCAACCATGGGGATGCCACTGGCCCCAGGGATGCCCCCACCATCTGAGATGCCACCAGCCCAAGGGATGCCACCGGCCTCAGGGCTGCCACCAACCACGGGGATGCCACCACCACCATCTGGGATGCCACCGGCCCCAGGGATGCCCCAACCATCTGAGATGCCACCGGCCTCTGGGGTGCCACCACCTGGGATGCCACCACCACCATCATCTGAGATGCCACCAACCGTGGGGATGCCACCAGCCCAAGGGATGCCACCCCCCACCCTACCAGTGTGTCCCCCCTCTGAAGACCCCTCCCCTTGCCCCGATCTCCCCCCCTCTGCCGCCACCAACCCTCCAGACCCCGCCCCCTTCCTCCGCGTCCCCGAGGCCACCGCTGTCCCCGAGGCCACCGGTGCCAAACCCGACCGTGTCCGCCAACGCCGAGCCTCCTGCCCGCGGCCCGAGAGGGTTCCTCGCTTCCAACTCATCGTCCTCCAGGTCAACCTTGGGGACAAGATGGTGGGACGGGGTGGGGGGAGGGGAGGGACATCTCGGTGTTGGGGGGAGGGGACACGACACGGGGGACACCCCATAACTCGTGTCCCCAACCCTTCAGGTCTCCTCCCCTGGGGACAACACGGTGGAGTGTCAACTGGAGACCCACGACAGCAAGATGGTCACCTTCAAGTTCGACGCCGACGGGGACGCCCCCGAGGACATCGCCTGCTACATGGTGACAACCCCTCCCCCCACCTTTCCCCCCCCCCCCCCTCATCCTAGGACCCCCTCCCCCGATGTCCCCCAACCATGTCCCCCAACCGTGTCCCCAAAGGTTGAGGACAACTTCGTGCTGGAGGGCGAGCGGGAGAAGTTCGTGGAGGAGCTGAAGGCCATCGTGGCCCGGGCGCGGGGGCTCCTCGGTGGCCCCTCGTCGGACCCCCAGGTGACCCTCCCCCCTCCCCCCTCCTTCCCCCCTCCCCCACACCGGGCGCGCCCCTCCCCCGCCATAAAGTCCCCCCCCCCCTTGGGACCCAGAGGTTGATGTCCCTCAACGTGTCTCCCCGCAGGCAGGACCTCCCGAGGTGGCGGGTGGTGGTGAGTAGAAGAAGGGGTGGGGGTGGGGTGGGGTGGGGTCACCCCTCCCCCACCCTGACCCCCCACCCCCCACCCCCCTCACCCCTCCCCCTCCAGGAGAAGGTCCCCCTCAATCGTCCCCCGTTGGCCGGTGGAGGTTTTGCATCAACCAGACCATCAGGAACCGGGAAGCCACCGGTGGGTGACCCTAGAGGGGACACGGGACATGGTGGTGGGGGGTGGGGTGGGGACACAGGTGTCCCCTCCCCCTCCTCCCCTCCCCCACGACCTCCATGGATGGGGGGGTGTCACCTCCTTGCAGGTCCCGGGGGACCCCAGCCCAGCCAGCAAGCCTTGGGGACATCCCGTGGTGGCGAGGTGGAGGTGGCCCCGGATGTTGGTGGCCCTCAAGGACCTGGGATGGATGTCACTGGTCCCCAGGAGCCAGGTGGCCCTCAAGGACCTGAGATGGTCACCATTGGACCCCAAGAGCCAGGTGGCCCTCAAGGACCAGGGACGGTCACCACCGGTCCCCAAGAGCCAGGTGGCCCTCAAGGACCAGGGACGGTCACCACCGGAGCATTGGAGCAGGATGGCCCTGGGGGACCGGAGATGATTGTCCCCAAGCCCAGTGACCTGGGTGTCCCTCAAGGACAGGAGACGTTTGTCCCCAAACCCCATGAACTGGACGCACCCGAGGGACCAGAGACAATTGTCCCCAAACCCCATGAGCTTGGTGACCCTCAAGGACAGGAGATGACCATCCCCAACCTCTGTGACCCTGGTGTCCCCCAAGGACTGGAGATGACTGTCCCCAACCCCCAAGAGGCAGATGTCCCCCAAGGATTGGGGACAATCATCACTGGCACTTGGGGGCAGGCGGGACCTGGTCAACCAGCCCCGATTGTCCCCAAACCCCAAGAGCTTGACGTCCCCCAAGGACCAGAGACCATCGTCCCTGGACACCAGGACCTGGGTGTCCCCCAGGGACAGGGGACAATCGTCAGCGGAGCTTGGGAGCAGGATGGACCCAGGGAGACGATTGTCCCCAAACCCCAAGAGCTGGACGTCCCCCGAGGACAGGAGACGATCGTCACCGGAGCTTGGGAGCAGGAGACACCCACGGGACCAGAGGTGATTGACCCCAACCCCCGAGACCTGCATGTCCCCAAAGAACTGGAGATGACTGTCCCCAAACCCCAAGACTTTGGTGTCCCCCAAGGATTGGAGACTGTTGTCCTCAAATGCCAAGACCTTGGTGTCCCCCAAGGACCAGAGATCCCCAAGCCCTTGGTGTCCCTCAAAGACCATCGATGACCGTCCCCAACCCCAAGACCTTGGTGTTCCTCAACCCCCTGGACCTTGGTGTCCCTCAAAGACCCATCAATGATGGTCCCCAACCCGACAATTTTGATGTCCCTCAAACCCCACAACCTCAATGTCCCTCAAAGACCATCGATGACTGTCCCCAACCCCAAGACCTTGATGTCCCTCAAACCCCATGACCTTGGTGTCCCCCAAGGACCAGAGATCCCCAAGCCCTTGGTGTTCCTCAAAGACCATCAATGACTATCCCAAACCCCACAACCTTGGTGTCCCTTAACCCCCTAGACCTTGGTGTCCCTCGAAGACCATCAATGACGGTCCCCAACCCCAGGACCTTGGTGTCCCTCAAAGACCATTGATGACTGTCCCCAACCCCAGGGTTGGTGTCTTTCAAAGACCATCAATGATGGTCCCCAACCCCAGGACCTTGGTGTCCCTCAAAGACCATTGATGACTGTCCCCAACCCCAGGGTTGGTGTCTTTCAAAGACCATCAATGATGGTCCCCAACCCCAGGACCTTGGTGTCCCTCAAAGACCATTGATGACTGTCCCCAACCCCAGGGTTGGTGTCTTTCAAAGACCATCAATGATGGTCCCCAACCCCAGGACCTTGGTGTCCCTCAAAGACCATTGATGACTGTCCCCAACCCCAGGGTTGGTGTCTTTCAAAGACCATCAATGATGGTCCCCAACCCCAGGACCTTGGTGTCCCTCAAGGACCAAGCCCTTGATGTCCCTCAAAGACCATCAATGATGGTTCCCAACCCCTAGACCTCGGTGTCCTTCAAAGATGGTTGATGACTGTCCCCAACCCCACAACCTTGATGTCCCTCAAACGCCATGATCTTGATGTCCCTCAAAGACCATCAAAGACCGTTCGTGCCCATCCCCACCCCCCCAGTAGCCATTTTGGGGGGGGGGCTGGTGGCCCCCTCAGCACCCCATCTCCACAGGTCCCACCAGAGGAGAGGACCCCGGGCCGTGCCCCCGCCGGGGGGGGCTACTTCGCCCTGGGGTTTAATTGCCCCCGCCTGAAGAACCCCGTCAGCAAGAAGACCTGGGGCCGCAAGATCAAGAGTTGGGCTCGGCGGCTCCGGCAGCCCCCCCCAGCTGCGGGGGGCCCCCCCCGGCCAGGTATTGGGGGAGGGGGGGGGGGGAAGCCCCCCCCCCTGCCCCCCCCCCTTGTCACCCCCCCCATCTGTCACCTCCTATTTGCCACCCCTCCCCTTGATCACCCCCATTTGTTGCCCCCCCCATTTTATGTCTCGTTTATTGCCCCCCCATTTTTACCCCCCCACTAATAGCCCCTCTTTAGCCCCCCCCTTTATTGCCCCCCCATTTATACTCCACGTTTATGACGCCCATTTATAGCCCCCCATTTTTAGCCCCGTTTATGACCCCCCCTTTTTAGCCCCCCCATTTTTTGCCCCCCTTTATCCTCTCCATTTAGTGCCCCTCCCAGTACTGCCCCCCCCCGGTTTTACCCCCCAGTTATAGCCCTCATTTTTACCCCCCCATTTATTGCCCCCCCATTTATACCCCCCATTTATCGCCCCCCCCCGGTTTTATCCCCCATTTATTGCCCCCCCTTTTTAGCCTCCCCTTTTTACCTCCCTTTATCACCCCCATTTATAGCCCCCCCGTTTTTAGTCCCCCTACTTTTATCTCCCCCCCCCATATCTCTCCCTATATCCCCCTATAGATTCCCCCCCCCACCCCCATATCCCCCTTTACCCCCCCACTGACGCCCCTCCTGCCCCACAGGGGAGGAACTCGGGGACCCCCCCCACCGGGGACGCTGCCAGGTGGGTGTTGGGGGGGGGGGGGCGGGGGGGTATGAGAACCCCAAAACTGCCCCTGGGACCCCCAAAACTGCCCCCAGGGCTCCCAAACTAACCCCTGGGACCCCAAAACTGCCCCTGACACCCCCCCCCCTCCAAATTACCCCAGGGATCCCAAACTGCCCCAGGGGACCTCAAATTACCTCCAGGGACCCCCCCAAACTGCCCCCAGGGACCCCAATTTACCCCACGGACCCAAAATTACCCCCAGGGACTCCCCCCCCCCAAGCTGCCCCAGGGACCCCCAAAACTGCCCCTGGAACTCCCCCAAATTACCCCAGAGACCCCAAACTGCCCCAGGGATCCCCTCAAACTGCCCCAGGGACCCCAAAACTGCCCCAGGGACCCCAAAACTGCCCCTGGAACTCCCCCAAATTACCCCAGGGACCCCAAACTGCCCCAGGGGTCCCCTCAAACTGCCCCAGGGACCCCAAAACTGCCCCAGGGACCCCCAAAACTGCCCCTGGAACTCCCCCAAATTACCCCTGGGACTCCCAAACGGCCCCAGGGACCCCAAAACTGCCCCAGGGACCCCCAAAACTGCCCCTGGAACTCCCCCAAATTACCCCTGGGACTCCCAAACGGCCCCAGGGACCCCAAATTACCCAAGGGACACCCCCCCCCCCCCAACTGCCCCAGGGATCCCCCAGGGACCCCCCAATTGCCCCAGAGCCCCCAAATTACTCCCAGGGACCCCCCCGCAAATCCCTCCCCCATCACCTCCCATCGCCCCTTTATCCCCCCCCCCGCCCACCCCCACAGCCGCCAACGAACCCCGACTCGAGCGACCCCCCTGAAACTGAAGGCGACTGGGGGGACCCCAGTTCAGAAAGCGAAAGCGGGGGTGCGGGGGGGGGTCCCCCACACCCTCCAGGGGCCCCCCCGCGCCCCCCGGGGTCCCCGTCGTCCCCCATGAGCAGCGACGGGGAGACGGACCCCGAAGACGAGGATTTACGGGTTGAGCTGCGAAGGCTGCGGGAAAAGTGAGTTTGGGGGGGGACACACGGGGGGGAGGGGGGAGGCTTGGGGGCCCCCCCAAAATTGGGGGAACCCTCCTTGACCCCCCCCAAACTCTCACTAAGGCATATCCAGGAGGTGGTGACGTTACGGGCCCAGCAGGACAAGGAGCTGCGGGAGCTGCAGGGGCGTCTCCGCGCCCTCAAAGAGGCTCGGGGGGACCCCCCAAAATTTGGGGGGGTCCCCACGGGGGATTGCGGGGGACCCCCTCATCACTGTCCCGGGGGGTCCCCCCGAAGGCTTCGGGGGGCCAAGGGACGAGGACGGGGAAGGGGAGCGGCGATGGCAGGTTGAGAAAGGGGTTTTGGGGTGCAAAGGGGAGGTTTTGGGGTGCCTCATGCTCGGGGGAGGGGGTTTGGGGTGTCCCCAATCTCTGGGGAGGGGTTTTTGGGGTGCAGGGAGGGGTTTTGGGGTGCCCCAATCTCTGGGGAGGGGGGTTTTGGGATGGTGGGAGGGGGTTTGGGGTGCAAAGGGGAGGGTTTTGGGGTGCAGGGAGGGGTTTTGGGGGGCCCCAATCTCTGGGGAGGGGTTTTGGGGTGCCCCAATCTCTGGGATGTGGGGTTTTGGGGTGGTGGGAGGGGGTTTTGGGGTGCAGGGAGAGGGTTTGGGGTGCAAAGGGGAGGGTTTTGGGGTGCAGGGAGGAGTTTTGGGGTGCCCCAATCTCTGGGGAGGGGTTTTTGGGGTGGTGGGAGGGGTTTTGGGGTGCGGGGAGAGGGTTTTGGGTGCAAAGGGGAGGGTTTTGGGGTGCAGGGAGGGGTTTTGGAGTGCCCCAATCTCTGGGGCGTGGGGTTTTGGGGTGCAGGGAGAGGGTTTGGGGTGCAAAGGGGAGGGTTTTGGGGTGCGGGGAAGGGTTTTGGGGTGCCCCAATCTCTGGGGAGGGGTTTTTGGGGTGCGGGGAGGGCTTTTGGGGTGCCCCAATCTCTGGGGTGTGGGGTTTTGGGGTGGTGGGAGGGGGTTTGGGGTGCAGGGAGGGGTTTTGGGGTGCAAATGGGAGGGTTTTGGGGTGCTCCATGCTCGGGGAAGGGGTTTTGGGGTGCTCTGGGGGGGTGCGGTACAGGGAGTTTTTGGGGTGCTTCATGGTCTAGGGAGGGTTTTTGTGGGGACAGGGGAGGTTTTGGGGTGCAGGGAGGAAGGGGTTTTGAGGTGGTGGGAGGGGTTTTAGGGTGCTAAGAGAGGGGATTTGGGGTGCAAATGGGAGGTTTTGGGGTGCCCCATGGTCTGGGGAGGGGGGTGTTGGGGTGCAGGGAGGGGTTTTGGGGTGCAAGTGGGGTTTTGGGGTGCCCCATGGTGTGGAGAGGGGTTTTGGGGTGCTCCAGGGAGGGTGCTTTGGGGTACAGGGGGATGTTTTGGGGTGCGGGGGGGGGATTTTGGGGTGCAAGGAGGGGGTTTTGGGGTGCCCCATGGTCTGGGGAGGGGGGTGTTGGGGTGCAGGGAGGGTTTTGGCGTGCCCCCATGGTGGGGAGGGGGATTTTGGGGTGCAAGGAGGGTTTTTGGGGTGCAAAGGGAAGATTTGGGGTGCAGGGAGGGGTTTGGGGGAGCTCCATCCCCTGGGGAAGGAATTTTGGGGTACAGGGGGATGTTTTGGGGTGTGGGGAGGGGGTTTCGGGGTGCCCTATGCTTTAAGGAGGGGGTTTTGGGGGTTCCTCCCCCCCAAGCCCTTCTCCTCTCCCCTCCCCCCCCCCCCCAGCTCCCCCAACCCCCCCCAGCCCCCCAAAAAACTCCCCCGGCCCCCCAAAAAAAGGGGCTTTTCACCGACGACCTGCACCGGCTGGTGGACGAGTGGGTGCAGGATACGGCCCGAGCCCAGGTAAAAGGGGGGGACCCCCCCCCCGAACCCCCCTGTTCTGGGGTGCTGGGGGGGGTCCCCGATATCTAACACCCCCCCCCCAAACCCCACAGGGGACCTCGGCGTGGGCGACCACCCTCCGCGGTGCCCGGGGGACCCCCCAGAAATGGGGAGGGCCCCCCTCAAAACCAACCCCCATGGGGGGGGCTCCCCCTCCCCGCCGGGGGTTGAATGAGGGGGGGCCCCCCCCAGTACCCTAAAAATTGTTGTCTCCCCCCATAATCCCCCTCATTTCACCCCAAAAACTCCCCTATTTTTGGGTGCCCCCACTCCCTTATTGCCCCCTCCCACCCCCCCCCATGGAGTAATCCCCATTTTCAGCCCCAAAATCCCCTTGTTTCACCCCCCCCACCCCCCATTCTGGGGGTGTCCCACCCCCTTATTGCCCCCCCCATGGGGTGACCCCAGTTTTCAGCCCTGAAATCACCCTGTTTCACCCCAAAATCCCCTTGGTTTTGCCCCCCGAAGAGCAAAACCCAATTTTTGGCCCTCAAATTGCCTCATTTTACCCCAAATTCCACCTTTTTGGGGGCCTAACACCCGCGCCATGGGAAGAACCCCAATTTTTTGCCCCAAAATCGCCTCATTTCACCCCAAAATTGCCTCATTTCACCCCAAAAATCCAGCTTTTTAAGGGCCCGATACCCCCCATGTGGGTAACCCCAATTTTCACCCCCAAAATCGCCTCATTTCACCCCAAAAATCCAGCTTTTTAGGGGCCTCCCCTCACACCCATGTGGGTGACCCCAATTTTAGGCCCCAAAATCGCTTCACTTTGCCCCAAAATACCCCTCCCCCCCCCCCCCCCCCACTTTAGGTACCCAAAATTGCCTTGTTGTACCCCAGACCTCCCCTTTGTGGGGCTCTGCCCCCCCTCCATGAGGTGACCCCACCTTTCAACCCCAAAACCGCCTTGTTTCACCCCAAAAATCCCCCACCCCATTATTTGCTCCTTCCCCGCCTTTTTCTCTCCCCTCACGGCGTCACCTCAATTTTCAGCCCCCAAATCACCTTGTTTTATCCCCAAAAACCCCTTTTTTGGGGGCCTTCCTCCTCTTAACCCCCCCTCTGCACGAGGTAACCCCCCCTTTCAGCCCCAAAATTGCCTCGTTTCACCCCAAATCCCCCTTTTTTGGGGCCTAGCGCCATTTTTGGGCCTATCCCCCACGCGGTGACGCCAGGTTTCAGCCCCAAAATTGCCTTGTTTCGCCCCAAAATTGCCTTGTTTTAAACCGTATTTTATTTTTAGGCCTTCACCCCTTTTTACCCCTTCTGCGTGAGGTGACCCCAATGTTTGGCCCCAAAATCCCCTTGTTTCACCCCAAAATCCCCATTTTGGGGGCTTACCCCTGTTCCCCCCCCTCCCCCCAACTTGACCCCACTTTTCGGCCCAAAATCACCTCATTTCACCCCAAACCCCCCTTTTTTTGGCCTGTCCCCCTTTTTCACCCCTCCCCCATGAGGTCACCCTAATTTTTAGCCCCTAAACGGCCTCGTTTCACCCCAAAACACCATCAGTTGAGCCCCAACCCCTCTTTCGCCTCCTCATTTGCCTCAAAAAACCCCTTTTTTTCCCCCAAAAAACACTAGGAGCCCCCAAACCGCCGTGTTTCACCTCAAAATCCTCCCCCCCCCCAGGCCTGGGATTCCCTTTACTGTGGGAACTGGCCGTACTGGTGTTACTGGTGACCCCTCCCCCATACTGGTCGTAGTGATGCCACTGCCCCTCCCCCGTTTTACCCCTCCCCCTCTCCCCCAAGGCCATTTTTGGGTCATTTCTTCACATTTTCCGCCCATCTACCTCACCCTTCACCAGCCAGCGAGGTTTTGGGGCGAACTCTTGGGTTTTCTCGTTCTGGAGGGGGAGGGGGCGTTTAATTTGGGGGGAGAAGTTGTTATAAAGTGGTGATAAAAAAAAAAAAAAAACAACAAACCAAAACAAAACAAAAAAAAAGCAACCAAAAATAGAGAAATAAAAGCGTGGCTGGGTGGGCGCCACTCCCAAGATGGCGGCGCCCTCCTCAAGATGGCGGCGCCCCCTCCCCAAGATGGCGGCGCCCCCTCCCCAAGATGGCGGCGCCCCCCCCCCCCCCCATGCACCGCCTATGGGGCAGCGGGAGGCCGATGCCCTTCCCAAGATGGCGGCAGCGCCCTTCCCAAGATGGCGACGCGGCGCGGACAAAATGGCGGCGCCCTCCCCCGGGGCCCCGCCCTCTCCCTCCCCGTTTCCGCGTTTGAATAAAACTTTATCGGGCGGCCGGAGCCGGGCAGGAGCCGCAGCGGCGGCGGCGGAACCGGGGCCGGGCCGGTAACAGGCGGCGGTAACCGGGAGGTGGCGGTGGAGCGGCCGGGAGAAGCCTCAGGCCCGGCCGCCGGCGCCTGCGGCCTAGTCGGGTTGCGGCGGGCGGGGGCGGGGGAGGGGGGGCGCGTAGGCCTGGCGGGCTGCCCGCGGCCTTGTAGGCCTCGCAGCGGAGCCCTATAGATCTATAGGGGGAAAAAGGACCCTATAGAGGCGGGGGAGGGGGCAGCCGGGGCTCTATAGGCCCTTTGAGGGGAGAGCCGGGGCCCTGTAGGCGCTTGGCGGGGGCCTGCGGCCCTATAGGCCCCTTTTGAGGGGAGGGTCGGGCCCTATAGGGGTTTAGGGGGTCCCAGGGACGTATAGAGCAGGGGAGACCCTATAGGTTCTTTTGGGGGTGTCCCAGGACCCTATAGGTTCTTTTGGGGGTGTCCTAGGACCCTATAGAGCAGGGGAAACCCTATAGGCCCTTAGGGGGGTGTCCCAGGACCCTATAGGTCCTTTTGGGGGTGTCCCAGGGCCCTATAGAGCAGGGGAGACCCTATAGGTCCTTTTGGGGGTGTCCCAGGGCCCTATAGATCTGAGGACACCCTATAGGCTCTTGGGGGCTGAGGGGGGGGCATCCCTGGCCCCTATAGATCTGTCTTGCACCCCCCCAAGTCCATATAGGGTCTGTCACCTATAGGCCCCTCGGGGTGGGGAGCGTATAGGGAAGCCTTAAAGGGGGGTGTGGGTGCCCTATAGGGGGAGGGATTCCTATAGGGGGTTGCTTATAGAAAAGCGGGTGTTGTATAGGAGGAGGGGGGCACGGGAAGGGGGTCTATAGGGATCTATAGGGCAGCGGGGCGGATGTGTGGGGCTGGGGGACGGGGTTGGGGGGGTCTATAGGGGTGCCGGGGGGTGGTCTATAGGGGCCCTATAGGGGGGTCCCTATAGGGGGTGCCCTATAGCGGGGGGCGGGGGGGGCCATGGCCTCGGTGCCCGTTTACTGCCTGTGCCGCCTGCCCTACGACGTCACCCGCTTCATGATCGAGTGCGATGGCTGCCAGGACTGGTTCCATGGCAGGTGGGCTACTGGGGGGCACTGGGAGGCACTGGGGGGCTTCTGGGAGAGATTGGGGGGCACGGGGAGAGGCGGAGGAGCTACTGGGAGGCTACTGGGAGGCACTGGGGGGTTACTGGGAGAGACTGGGGAAGGACTGAGGGGCATGGGGAGAGATGGAGGGGACTGGGGTGCTACTGGGAGGGACTGGGGGGCATGGGGAGAGACAGAGGGGGCACTGGGGGGCTACTGGGAGGGACTGGGGGGCATGGGGAGAGATGGAGGGGGCACTGGGGGGCTACTGGGAGGGACTGGGGGGCATGGGGAGAGACTGAGGGGGAACTGGGGGGCACTGGGGGGCTACTGGGAGGGACTGGGGGGCATGGGGAGAGACGGAGGGGGCACTGGGGGGCTACTGGGAGGGACTGGGGGGCATGGGGAGAGATGGAGGGGGCACTGGGGGGCTACTGGGAGGGACTGGGGGGCATGGGGAGAGACTGAGGGGGAACTGGGGGGCTACTGGGGGGCTACTGGGAGGGACTGGGGGGCATGGGGAGAGATGGAGGGGGCACTGGGGGGCTACTGGGAGGGACTGGGGGGCATGGGGAGAGACTGAGGGGGAACTGGGGGGCACTGGGGGGCTACTGGGAGGGACTGGGGGGCATGGGGAGAGACTGAGGGGGAACTGGGGGGCTACTGGGAGGGACTGGGGGGCATGGGGAGAGATGGAGGGGTAACTGGGGGGCTACTGGGAGGCACTGGGGGCCTATTGGGATGGACTGGGAGGGACTGGGGTGCACTGGGAGAGGTGAGAGTGACTTGGGGATGAGGAGGGGGCACTGGGGAAGGTATCGGGGGTTACTGGGGTGCACTGGGCAAACTGGGAGTAACTGGGAGGTGCATCAGGATCTCTGTGCCTGGGGTGTAATGGGGGTTACTGGGAGAGTTACTGGGAGGTACTGGGAAGGTTTTGGGGTACACTGGCTGAACTGGGAGTAACTGGGAGGCGTATTGGCAGCTCTGTGGCTGGGGTTCTGGGGCCTGGGGTGTAGCGGGGGTTACTGGGAGGATTACTGGGGGTTACTGGGAGGGCACGGGGAGTCAGTGGAGGTTACTGGGAGGGTTACTGGGAGGTACTGGGAGTGACTGGGTGGGTGTCCCCGCAGCTGCGTGGGGGTGGAGGAGGAGGCGGCGGCCGAGATCGACCTCTACCACTGCCCCAAGTGCGAGGTGCTGCACGGCCCCTCCGTCAGTGAGTCCCCTATAGCGCTATACGGACCGGGACCTATGGGGAGGGGGCAGGGGGCGGGTCTGGGCCGTATGGGGCCCTATGGGACCGGGTCTGGGCCCTATAGGACCCTATGGGACCGGGTCTGGACCTATAGGACCGGGTCTGGGCCGTATGGGGCCCTATGGGACCGGGTCTGGGCTCTATAGGGTCCTATGAGACCGGGTCTGGACCTATGGGACCGGGTCTGGGCTCTATAGGGTCCTATGGGACCGGGTCTGGACCTATAGGACCAGGTCTGGGCTGTATGGGGCCCTATAGGACCGGGTCTGGACCTATAGGACCGGGTCTGGGCTGTATGGGGCCCTATGGGACCGGGTCTGGGCTCTATAGGGTCCTATGGGACCAGGTCTGGACCTATAGGACCGGGTCTGGGCCGTATGGGGCCCTATGGGACCGGGTCTGGGCTCTATAGGGTCCTATGGGACCGGGTCTGGACCTATAGGACCGGGTCTGGGCCGTATGGGGCCCTATGGGACCGGGTCTGGACCTATAGGACCGGGTCTGGGCCGTATGGGGCCCTATGGGACCGGGTCTGGACCTATAGGACCGGGTCTGGGCTGTATGGGGCCCTATGGGACCGGGTCTGGGCTCTATAGGGTCCTATGGGACTGGGTCTGGACCTATAGGACCGGGTCTGGGCCCTATAGGGACCTATGGGACCAGGTCTGGACCTATAGGACCAGATCTGGGACATATAGGACCCTATAGGTCCGGGTCTGGGCCATATGGGGCCCTATGGGACCGGGTCCGGGCCACATAGGGCCCTATGGGACCGGGTCCAGACCTATAGGACCGGGTCTGGGCCCTATGGGACTAGATCTGGGCCATATAGGGCCCTATGGAGCCAGATCTGGGCCCTATAGAACCCACATCTGGGCCTTATAGTCCAGCTGTGGGCCTTGTGAGGCCCATATAAGACCAGATTTGGGCCCTATAGGACCTTATAGGATCTGGTCTGGGCCATATAGGATCAGGTTTGGGCATTATATGGCCATATAGGACCAGATCTGGGTTCTATAGGGCTGGGGATGTATGGGGAGGGGGTGGGGGTGGGTCTTCCTGGGCTGGTGTCCCCATATGGGGCCATATGGGACCCAGTCTGGGCCTTATAGGGCCCGGTCTGGGCTCTATAGGGCCATATGGGACCGGGTCTGGGCTCTATAGGGTTCTATAGGGCCCTATGGGACCGGGGACATATGGAAACGGGGGTGGAGGTGGGTCTGGCCGGGCTGGTTTCCCCCTATGGGGATGTATGGACTCTGTCTGGGTCTTATAGGACCATATAGGGCCAAGTCTGGGTCTTATAGGGTCATATAAGATGAGCTCTGGGCCTTATAGGGCCATATGGGGCTGGGGATGTATGGGGTGGGGGACATATGGGGCTGGAGAGGGGGGCTAGCTGGGCTGGGATCCCCATCCTGGACCATACGGGGCCATATAGGACCTGGCCCATATGGAACTGGGGTCATTTCTCCTATATGGGACCGGGACCATATAGAATTGGGGCTGGTTCCCCATCCCAGTCCATGTGGGGCTGGGCTGGTTCCCCCTTCCCAGTCCATATGGGGCCAGAGGGGCCAGGGGCCATATAGAACCGGGCCCGTATGGGTCCATACGGTGCCGGGTCCATATGGATCTATACGTGCCTGCAGTGAAGCGCCGCCGGGGCCCCCCGAAGCCCCCCGAGGTGGAGCCGGGTCGCCCAGTCCGTACCGGTACCCCCCAGTTCATCCGGGAGCTGCGCGGCCGCACCTTCCCCAGGTGAGAGGAACCTATAGAATCGGGCCCTATAGCTGCTATAGGGGCCCGCGGGCAGCTCTATAATGTCTCTGTCGCTTATGGCCGGCGTATAACGAGCTGGGGGCCGGTCCGTATAGAGGGGCAGCCCCGAGCTGTTGGGGGGGTGGTGTCTCTCCTCCCTATAGGGAGCCTATAGCGTCTATTGGGGCACTATAGGGGGGTCTATTGGGGCGCTATAGGGGGGTATAGGGTCTATTGAGGCACTGTAGGGAGTCTATAGGGTCTATTGGGGCACTACAGGGGGGCTATAGGGTCTATAGGAGCACTCTGGTGGGTATAAGATCTATTGGAGCACTATAGAGCGTCTATAGGAGCACTATAGGGAACTATAGGGTCTATTGGGGCACTATGGGGAGCCTATAGGGTCTGTAAGGGTGCTGTAGGGGGCTATAGCGTCTATTGGGGCACTATGGGGAGCCTATAGAGTCTATTGGGGCACTATAGGAGGGCTATAGGAGCGCTATAGGGTCTATTGGGGCACTATGGGGGGGGTATAGGGTCTATAGGAGCACTGTTGTGGGTATAAAGTCTATAGAAGCACTATAGGGCGTCTGTACGGGTACTATAGGGTCTATTGGGGCACTATGGGGAGCCTATATGGTCTATTGGGACACTATAGGGGAGCTATAGGGTCTATAGAAGCACTGTTACGGGTATAAAGCCTATAGAGCCACTATAGGGTCTATTGGGGTACTATGGGGAGTCTATAGGGTCTGTAAGGGGGCTATAGGGTCTATTGGGGTACTATGGGGAGCCTATATGGTCTATTGGGGCACTATAGAGAGCTATAAGCTCTATTGGGGCTCTATAGGGAGACTCTAGGCTCTATGGGGGGACTATAGGGTCTATTAGGGTACTATGGGCTCTATAGGAGCACTGTTGGGGCACTATAGGGGGCTATAGAGGCACTATGGGGGGGCATGGGGAGCTATAGGCTCTATTGGGGCACTATAGGGGGACTATAGGGTGTATCGGGGCGCTATGGCGGGGTGTTCTCCAAAGCCATTGTAGGAGCTATAGGGGGTGCTTTACGCCCCATAGGGACCCTATAGGAACCCTGTAAAGCCATTATGGGCTCTATAGGCACCACGTCACTCATGGAGCCACCAGAGAAACCCTACAAAGCCGTTGTAGGGC
Source organism: Numenius arquata (assembly GCF_964106895.1). Classification (NCBI taxonomy): domain Eukaryota; kingdom Metazoa; phylum Chordata; class Aves; order Charadriiformes; family Scolopacidae; genus Numenius; species Numenius arquata. Next base: position 31,348 of record NW_027415696.1, read on the forward strand.
CTACAGGAGCTCCACAACCTTCTCCAGGTGGTCCTTCAAAGGCTGTATGGGATCCATAGGGGGTGGGGGTCCTGCAAGGGCATTCTATAGGCTCTCTGTAGGTGCTTCTATACCCCCCCAGTGCTGAGGAGGTGCTGCTGTGGCCCACAAAGCCATTGTAGGGCCTACAGGAGCTCCACAACCTTCTCCAGATGTTCTCCAAAGCCCTTTTAGGAGCTATAGGGGGTGCTTTATGCTGTATAGGGACCTTGTAGGACCCGTATCACTCATCAGAGCCCTATAGGAACCCCGTAAAGCCATTATGGGATCTATAGGTGCCACAGCTTTCGTTGAGCCATCGTAAAAGCCATACAAAGCCAACGTAGATCTTGACGGAGCTCCACAACCATCTCCAGATGATCTTTCAAAGCCGTTATAGGAGCTATAGGTGGTGCCTTACGCCCCATAGGGGCCCCGTAGAACCCATATCACTCCTCAGACATCTATAGAAACCTTATAAAGCCATTATGGGATGTATAGGCGCCACGTCACTCGTGAAGCCACCAGAGAAACCCTACAAAGCCGTTGTAGGACCTACAGGAGCTCCACAACCTTCTCCGGGTGGTCCTTCAAAGGCTGTATGGGATCCATAGGGGGTGGGGGTCCTGTAGGGGGGTTCTATAGGTGCTCTATAGGTTCCTCTATACCCCCCCAGTGCTGAGGAGGTGCTGCTGTGGCCCACAAAGCCATTGTAGGGCCTACAGGAGCTCCACAACCTTCTCCAGGTGGTCCTTCAAAGGCTGTATGGGATCCATAGGGGGTGGGGGTCCTGCAAGGGCATTCTATAGGCTCTCTATAGGTGCTTCTATACCCCCCCAGTGCTGAGGAGGTGCTGCTGTGGCCCACAAAGCCATTGTAGGGCCTACAGGAGCTCCACAACCTTCTCCAGATGTTCTCCAAAGCCCTTTTAGGAGCTATAGGGGGTGCTTTATGCTGTATAGGGACCCTGTAGGACCCGTATCACTCATCAGAGCCCTATAGGAACCTCGTAAAGCCATTATGGGATCTATAGGTGCCACAGCTTTCGTTGAGCCATTGTAAAAGCCATACAAAGCCAATGTAGATCTTGACGGAGCTCCACAACCATCTCCAGATGATCTTTCAAAGCCATTATAGGAGCTATAGGTGGTGCCTTACGCCCCATAGGGACCCCGTAGAACCCATATCGCTCCTCAGACATCTATAGAAACCTTATAAAGCCATTATGGGCTCTATAGGCGCCACGTCACTCGTGAAGCCACCAGAGAAACCCTACAAAGCCGTTGTAGGACCTACAGGAGCTCCACAACCTTCTCCGGGTGGTCCTTCAAAGGCTGTATGGGATCTATAGGGGGTGGGGGTCCTGTAGGGGGGTTCTATAGGTGCTCTATAGGTTCCTCTATACCCCCCCAGTGCTGAGGAGGTGCTGCTGTGGCCCACAAAGCCATTGTAGGGCCTACAGGAGCTCCACAACCTTCTCCGGGTGGTCCTTCAAAGGCTGTATGGGATCTATAGGGGGTGGGGGTCCTGTAGGGGGGTTCTATAGGTGCTCTATAGGTTCCTCTATACCCCCCAGCGCCGAGGAGGTGCTGCTGCGGCCCAGCGGGGCCCAGCTGACGGTGGAGTACCTGGAGGAGAAGACCTTCAGCGTCCCCATCCTGGTGGCCCGCAAAGAGGGGCTGGGCATGACTTTACCCCCCCCAACCTTCACCCCCCGGGACGTAGAGCACTACGTGGGTGAGTATTGGGGTTCGGGGGGGGGACGGGGGACGGGGACATGGGGGGGGTGGGGGTCCAGGGGGGTCCCCTTGACCGTTCTATAGGGGACCTCGGGGCGGGGCATCTATAGGGGCCGAGAAGGTCATCGACGTCATCGACGTGGGGCGCCAGGCCGACTGCCGCATGCGCCTGGGGGACTTCGTGGCCTACCTGGGGGGAGCCCGCCGGGACCGCGTCCTCAACGTCATCAGCCTGGAGTTCTCCGACACCCGGTGGGTCACCCCAGTAACTCCCAGTATGGCCCAGTAACGCCCCATGGTGCCCTTGGGACCACCACAGCATCCCCTGGTGTCCTCCCATGGGACATCTGTGGTCTCCCCCACCTCGGGACCCCCACCTTGGGACCTCCGAGGACCAGCGTCACCCCCCCAAGGAGGTCGTGTGCCTCCAGTATGTCCCAGTAACTCCCAGTATGGCCCAGTAACCCCCCTGCAGCGGCACTGGGACCACCACAGCATCCCCTGGTGTCTTCCCGTGGGACATCTCTGGTCTCCCCCACCTCGGGACCCCCACCTTGGGACCTCCGAGGACCAGCGTCACCCCCCCAAGGAGGTCCTGTGCCTCCAGTATGTCCCAGTAACTCCCAGTATGGCCCAGTAACGCCCCATGGTGCCCTTGGGACCACCACAGCATCCCCTGGTGTCCTCCCGTGGGACATCTCTGGTCTCCCCCACTCTGGAACCACCAAGGACCAGTGTCACCCCTCCAGGGGGGTCCTGTGTCCCCAGGGACCCCCCCCGGTAGCTCCCAGTGTGTCCCAGTATGTCCCAACACCCCCATCCCTCCCCCCAGCTCCCACCTCCCCCAAACCTGGGGTCCCCCAAAGGGGTTCCCCCCACCCCACTAGGGGGTCCCCCCACCCCTGTAACCCCCCCTTAACCCCCCTCAGCCCCGATATTCCCCCAGGGACCCCCCAAATTTAGCCCCCCCCCCCCCCAGTGTCCCCCCTGGCTCCTTCCCTATCCCCAGGGATCCCCTCCCCCCCCCCCCAAATCTGGGTCTTTCCCCTCCTCATTCCCTCTCTGGGCCCCCCCCACATCCCCAGGGACCCCCAAATCTGCCCCCCCCACATCCCCAGGGACCCCCAAATCTGCCCCCCCACATCCCCAGGGACCCCCAAATCTGCCCCCCCCAACCCCATTCCCCCCCCCACATCCCCAGGGACCCCCAAATCTGCCCCCCCACATCCCCAGGGACCCCCAAATTTGTCCCCCCCCATCCCCATTCCTTCCACACACATCCCCAGGGCCCCCCAAATCTGTCCCCCCTCCACACCATTCCCCCCCCACATCCCCAGGGACCCCCAAATCTGCCCCCCCCATCCCCATTCCTCCCCCCCACATCCCCAGGGACCCCCAAATCTGCCCCCCCCATCCCCATTCCCCCCCCCCCCATCCCCAGGGACCCCCAAATCTGTCCCCCCTCCACACCATTCCCCCCCCACATCCCCAGGGACCCCCAAATCTGCCCCCCCCATCCCCATTCCCCCCCCACATCCCCAGGGACCCCCAAATCTGTCCCCCCTCCACACCATTCCCCCCCCACATCCCCAGGGACCCCCAAATCTGCCCCCCCACATCCCCAGGGACCCCCAAATCTGTCCCCCCTCCACACCATTCCCCCCCCACATCCCCAGGGACCCCCAAATCTGCCCCCCCCACATCCCCAGGGCCCCCCAAATCTGCCCCCCCCAACCCCATTCCTCCCCCCCACATCCCCAGGGACCCCCAAATCTGCCCCCCCCATCCCCATTCCCCCCCCACATCCCCAGGGACCCTCCAAATTTGGATCTTCCAACCCCTTCTCCTGGATCCCTCCCCCCAGCTCCCACCTCCCCCAAACCTGGGGTCCCCCAAAGGGGGTCCCCCCACCCCTGTAACCCCCCCTTAACCCCCTTCAGCCCCAATATTCCCCCAGGGACCCCCCAGATTTAGCCCCCCCCCCACCAGTGTCCCCCCTGGCTCCTTCCCTATCCCCAGGGATCCCCCCCCCCAATTCCCCCCCCCCAATTCCCCCCCCAAATCTGGGTCTTTCCGCTCCTCATTCCCTCTCTGAGCCCCCCCCACATCCCCAGGGACCCCCAAATCTGCCCCCCCATCCCCATTCCCCCCCCCACATCCCCAGAGACCCCCAAATCTGCCCCCCCCATCCCCATTCCCCCCCCCCATCCCCAGGGACCCTCCAAATTTGGATCTTCCAACCCCTTCTCCTGGATCCCTCCCCCCAGCTCCCTCCTCCCCCAAACCTGGGGTCCCCCTGGGGGCTCCTGCCACCCCAATAAGGGGGTCCCTGTAACACATACCCCCCCCCTCCTCCCCCCCCCAGCCTTTCCAACCTGGTGGAGACGCCGCGGATCGTGCGGAAGCTGTCGTGGGTGGAGAACCTGTGGCCGGGGGAGTCGGCCTGCGAGCGCCCCAGCGTCCAGAAGTACTGCCTGATGGGGGCCCGCGACAGCTACACCGACTTCCACATCGACTTCGGGGGCACCTCCGTCTGGTACCACGTCCTCAGGGTACGGCGGGGGGGGGGTTTGGGGGGGTTTGGGGGGGTTTGGGGGGAGGGGAGGGGGGGGGGAGAGGGTTTAGGAGGGATTTGGGGGGGGCTATGGGGTGTTTAGATGGTGTACGAGGTGGGTTTGGGGGGCTATGGGGTGTCTAGAGGGGGTATAAGAAAGGCTTAGAGAGGATTTGGGGGGGCTGTGGCGTGTCTAGAGGGGATATAAGAAAGGTTTAGAGAGGATTTGGGGGGGCTATGGGGTGTCTAGAGGGGGCAGAGAGTGGGTTTGGGGGGGCTCTGGGGTGTCTAGAGGAGGCAGAGAGTGGGTTTGGGGGGGCTATGGGGTGTCTAGAGGGGGCAGAGAGTGGGTTTGGGGGGGCTGTGGGGTGTCTAGAGGGGGTAGAGAGTGGGTTTGGGGGGATTTGGGGGGGTCTGGGGTGTCTAGAGGGGGTAGAGAGTGGGTTTGGGGGGGCTGTGGGGTGTCTAGAGGGGGCAGAGAGTGGGTTTGGGGGGGCTGTGGGGTGTCTAGAGGGGGCAGAGAGTGGGTTTGGGGGGATTTGGGGGGGGTCTGGGGTGTCTAGAGGGGGCAGAGAGTGGGTTTGGAGGGATTTGGGGGGGCCATGGGGTGTCTAGACGGTATATGAGGTGGGTTTGGGGGGGGCTATGGGGTGTCTAGAGGGGATATAAGAAAGGTTTAGAGAGGTTTTGGGGGGGCTGTGGGTTGTCTAGAGGGAGTAGAGAGTGGGTTTGGGGGGGCTATGGGGTGTCTAGAGGGGGCAGAGAGTGGGTTTGGGGGGGCTGTGGGGTGTCTAGAGGAGGCAGAGAGTGGGTTTGGGGGGGCTATGGGGTGTCTAGAGGGGGGCAGAGAGTGGGTTTGGGGGGGCTGTGGGGTGTCTAGAGGAGGCAGAGAGTGGGTTTGGGGGGGCTGTGGGGTGTCTAGAGGGGGCAGAGAGTGGGTTTGGGGGGATTTGGGGGGGCTATGGGGTGTTTAGATGGTGTACGAGGTGGGTTTGGGGGGCTCTGGGGTGTCTAGAGGGGGTATAAGAAAGGTTTAGAGAGGATTTTGGGGGGCTGTGGGGTGTCTAGAGGGGGTAGAGAATGGGTTTGGGGGGGCTCTGGGGTGTCTAGAGGGGGCAGAGAGTGGGTTTGGGGGGGCTGTGGGGTGTCTAGAGGGGGTAGAGAATGGGTTTGGGGGGGCTCTGGGGTGTCTAGAGGGGGCAGAGAGTGGGTTTGGGGGGATTTGGGGGGGGTCTGGGGTGTCTAGAGGGAGTAGGGAGTGGGTTTGGGGGGGCTGTGGGGTGTCTAGAGGGGGCAGAGAGGGGGTTTGGGGGGATTTGGGGGGGGCTGTGGGGTGTTGGGGGGGTAGAGAGTGGGTTTGGGGGGGTTTGGGGGGGCTCTGGGGTGTCTAGACGGTATATGAGGTGGGTTTGGGGGGGCTGTGGGGTGTCTAGAGGGGGCAGAGAGTGGGTTTGGGGGGATTTGGGGGGGCTGTGGGGTGTCTAGAGGGGGTAGAGCTCCCCTTCCCCCCCCCCCCCCCCAGCCTCGGGGGCTGCCCCACACC
>NW_027415697.1:0-33096 GCF_964106895.1 Numenius arquata
TGTCAATCACCGCCCTCTTCCACCCGTGATTGGCCGACAAGCCCTTGCACGATGGGTGCGAGCCCGCCCTCTCTCGTTTGACCCCGGACTCTAATCTACCTAGCGACAAGCTTCTGATTGGCGGGGCGGCGAAGCGATTTTCTGATTGGCCGAAGCGACAGGTAGCTGGGGGCGCGCCAGGCCCACCCCCGGCCCATTCACAAGGTGCGGGCGCCCACGTGTGCGGGGACCCCCGGGGCGCCGAGCCCCCGGGATGGGGGGGGGACCCCAGAAAGAGGGGGGAAACCCCCAAAAAACGGGGGAGATGCCCCCCAGGATGGGCTAACCCCGGCCTGGGGAGGCCGAGGCTGGTTGCGGGGCTCAGCCCGTGGTTGTGGGGGTGCACAGCTGGCAGGGGAGGGGGGGGGGGGGGCAGCAGTGTGCCCCCCAAACTGGGGGCTGTGTATGTGTGTGTGGTGTGTGTGTCCCCCCCCCGCCGGTTTCCCTCGGGCCGGTGCAGGCAGAGCTGGGTGTTTCCGTGCCCCGTGACGCTCAAGGCCTTGCACAAGGAGCGCTGGTGCAACACGTGAAGCCACAAACACCCCTGACACCCCACACCCCCCCCCGGAGAGGGGAGGGCTCTGCACCCCCAGCACCACCGAAGGTGTGTGTCCCCCACACACACACACTGGGAGAAGGGGACAGGGAACTCTCAACCTCACAGAGGGGGGGGGTTCAACCCCCCCCGCTACACCCAAACGAGATCCTCAGGGAGCTCACGGAGCCCCTCGTCCTTTATTGCAAAGAAAAACAAAAAAAAAAAACCAAAAAAAAAGGGAATTTTCAGTTTGCTGCTGTGTCATCCTTCCGCCTATTTTGTTTTGTGGTTTTTTTTTCCTCCCCCCCCCAAAAAAAATTGACAATCTGGGAGTTGGGCGGGGGGGGTGAAAAGCACAAGGAAACCCTCCTCCCTGACAAAAAAAAAGCAAGGAAAGGGGCAGGTATCAAAACAGCCAGGTGGGAGGGAAGGGAGTGTGGGGGGGTCCCCTACCCTCAACCCCCCCCAAAGTGCATCTCCCCCACCACCACCACCACCAGGCCTGGTGTCTGCTTGGAACGGGCTCCGGCTTTTTGGCTTGCCAGGCGGGATGAGATAAGGAGCACAAAGCCTGGCTTCTCAGTTCCAGAGGAGCCGGCTCTCATGTGACGGTGGCACCAGGGAAGGGAACGGCTCGAGGAAGGGCAGGGGCATAAAGGATCCTTTTCTGCCCAGCTCCACGCGGGGAAAGAATCAGCTTTTTGTGTTTCCCGGGACACAAACAAAACTCCGACAGAGCACCGCGTCCCGGAACAGCAGGATTACAACAGCCAGGGCCAGGGCTTGGGGCTCCTTCCCGAGGGAAGAAGGGAAGAGGACGGAGCCCTGAAGAGCGTTGGGGATAAAGGGCGTCAGGGTTTTCCACCGAAAGCAGCCCCAGTTTCGCTCAGGGGGTGGTTTTTTTTACGAGGGTGACGCTTGGGGCGAGGTCCTGGATATCATCCTAGCCCGCTGGATAATCAGGAAGGACGAGTTCCCCGCCCCAGAGCCACCCCCAAAGTCATTCCGGGGGTAAGGAGTGGCCCGGAGACTGGCTCCGGCACCCCCAAAACCAGGCAGAGCCAGAAAGTCAGGCGTGTTTCCACCCCCCCACATCCAGGCTACAGGTCTCCCCAAATGTCTCCCCCCACATCCAGGCTACAGGGAAGGTCTCCCCAAAGGGTAAAGTCCATCAAGTAATTATTTGTGGAGTTTGCTCCTCCACCTGCAGGGAGGGGCCCCAGGAACCTCGGGCATCACCTGACGATCCCATTTCTTTCCTTTAGATCCCATTTCTTTCCTTTAGAATATTCCGGGAAGGGGACACTCACACGGCAGGAGGCTCCCGAGCCCAGGGCAAGTTCTGAAAAATTGAAATTATCCAGTTCTTCCAGCCCTGCCTTCCCTTCCCGCATCTGGCAACGGCGAAAGGGGGTGGGGGTGGGGGGGGAAGAAAAAAATAAATAAATAAAATAATTAAGAGGGTTGGTATTTTCCCTCCTGGAAAAGGTAGATTCTGGTTTGAGCTCAGCAACGGGGTTTCGCTGCCACTTTGGGGGCTTTGCCAAGGGATGAAACACCCCCTGGGTTGGGAGCGGGGGCCGATCCCAGCGCTCAACCCAGAGGAAAGTTCCTCATTTTGGTCAAATATAACCCTGGCAACGTCCCCGCTCTTCCCTGCGCAGTCCCCTCCCGGCCGCAGCACGGGCCACGGCCCTCCTTTCCCCAGCAAACGACATCGTTTCGTTCAAGGGGGGAAAAATTTTAATTCCTCAAAAGAGGAGACGGCGGAGCCTGCCCAGGTTGGAGCAAACTTCCCGGGGCCGAACCGGCCGCCCAACCCCTGCCCCGACCACCCCGGGGCTGATCGGGTAGGAAAATAACTTAATTAAATCTCAGCTTATTGCCTTTATCGGACTAACCTTCAATTCTCAGGTGCTATTTTGAGGCCAAGGAGAGAGAGGTTCAGCTGGAGGGGGAGAAACAAGAGGCCCGGGAAGCAGATGAGCAGTTTTCTGGGTAAAATGAGAGAACTCTCCAAATTAAATGACATCCGCACAATTTAAGAGGTAAGAGCTGGCCCATTAACCCCAGAGCTATTCCCGCTCTGCTCTATAAATCGTTAAAGGTATTTCCAAGCTCCACTAAAAGGAAATGCAAATCCCAAACCTGGTTATGGATTTCATCCCAGGGAAGAGCTCCAGGTTAAGCCATTACGGACCAAAACCCCTGGAGAAGGAGATGGGGAAACGCACCAAACGGGCATTACCAGATCTAAAAAAAAAAAAAAATCTCCCTTTTTCTAAAAATTCATGGGAAACGATCCGTAGATCTCCCGGTGCCACATCACCAGGCTCTCCACGAGAGGGAGACTTGTCCCCGCCGCAGCCAGCGGGAAGCGCAGCAGATGTTGCCCTCGTTTGTCCCCCCAGTTTTAGCTCTAAATTGTCCCCCTCTGCCACGAGGAACCCAGGATAGAGTAACAAAATGATTTATTCTCATCTCCTCTTATTGTAGAGATCAGTTATGTACAGAAACTGTAAAAAAAAAAAAAAAACAACACAAAACAAAACACCAAAAACCTCCGAGGTCTTCTAAGATGAGCAATTACAGATGCTGCTGGAAAATCAAATCAGAGGGACCGGGAGGATCGCTTTGATCGGGGTGGGGTGGAAAATGAGCCTTTGAGGGAATCTCTCTCCTTTTCAAATATCCTTGATGACTTCTTCGAGTTCCTCTTTCGTGTACATGTGGAACTTCATGCCGGGTTCCACGGTGGCGAGCTGGAAGAGAAGGAGCAAAGGGTTAAAAGGGCGGCCGCCAAGTGACAGCGTGGGGCAGGGGACAGAGAGGATCGGCCACCCCCAGCAGCTGTTCCCTCTCCCCGATCTGCCAACCCAGCAAGATCCCATTCCACCCTGGAACGCACTCTTTGATTCCCTAAAATAGCCGCCGGCCGCAAGAAATAGCTTTTAATTGACTCAGTCTCCTCGGAGCAGCGGCGGCGGGGAACGGGCAGGCTCCGGGGCCGCTCGCTGGGGAGAAAAAAAATCCTGTTAAAACGTTTCCTTTATCAAACACTCCTCGGAGAAGGGTGTTTCGCATCGAATTTCGATGTGGCCCTGGGTAAAAGTGCCTCTTCTCCTCCTGTGACCAGCTCAGGGTTCAAATCCTGGCCCGGTACGTGGCTCGGGAGAGCCAAGATGGCAAAACGTCACCGGGGTTAGCTCTGGGCGAGCGAGACAAGGGCAAAACCGCCTTTTGGTGGCCAAGCGCCGACAATAAGCCAGCCCACGGGGCACCCTGCAGCTGCCTGGGGCCCAGGACGAGCAGGCAAAGGGATTTCTTCCAAGGCAAAGCCCAAGGGACGAAGCTGGGGGACAACATTCCACCCTGTCCCTCTGTCAGGAGCGGAGTAAGGGAGGGGGGCAGTGACCGTGGCGGGGAGCCGAGACGTTTCACGGGACGAGCACCAAAAGGACGTGAAGAACGTCAAGGCTGGAAGAGGAAACGTGAGCAGGACTTTGGGTCGCACTCGAGAGCCCGAGATAGAGGCGGCTGCCGCAGCGGGGGCCGGGGGGGGAGCGGGGAGCAAGGCAGAAAGGTGCTGGGGCCAGAAAGATGCTCCGGGCCTCGCTCGCAGGCACCCCCCCGGCACCCATCTTCACCCTTACGGGATCGAAGAGTTGCCAGAAGCCAAAAGGAGAGCTGCAGAGGGGGCTGGCAGACCCCAGAGCTCCTCCCAGGTCTCTCTGCTGGCAAGGTCACCCATAAAGCCAGTGTGAGGTGGCAGGACCTGCTTTTGGGGTAGAGAAGGGAGGGGGGGGGGGGACAGCCAAAAGCCTTTTTTTCCCCCCCAAGGAGAAACGTCCCAAACACTCAGCCTGAGCGCCCCGGGTTTATCTGGCGTCCTCAGAGATGCCACTTCAGGCCCCTCAAATCACTTCTCTGGGCACTAGATCCAAAAGGACTCGACACCACACATATATACACCCCAAAATCCAAAATAAATATTCAGAGACACCAACTACTCCCCCCCCCCCCCTTTTCCATGTCTGCTCCGACCCGTGCCTCACCTTCCCCCTGCAGACAAAAGCTTTGCTCAACTATTCCCTTACAGGCTTCGCGGGGAAACAATTAATTTAAAAGCATTTTAAAACACTGTTTAAGGCTCCTGACCTTCGCCGCCAACGGATTTAACTCTTCCATGAGCACGTTTCGCCCCTTTCTGGGATGGAAAATCCCACCCGAGAGGGGGAAGCGGCGGCGGTAAATAAACCCCAGCACCACGTACTTCCAAAAGGCTGGAAAGCGAAGCAGCGACTTCAGGTAGAAGATTTTCAGCCCCAAGAGTCGACCGGAGTCAATAGAGACCTTTTAATCCTCAGCACATTCTTCTCATACTTAACCCCGATACGATTCCTCAACACGTTCAGAGCCTCGTGCCAAGCACAGTTAAGCCCCTGTTAAACGGGGACATGACATAAGGCTACTGTACACGCTCCCCCGCCTCAATTCCCTCGCACTGTACCGCGGATCTCCCAGAAAGAGAGACTGGGAAGTCTCCTCTGTTCCAGAAGCGGGCTGGGATTGCGGCTGGGGAAGCGGATTTCAGCCACCAGCATCATTTCTGGACACAGCATCTAAGTTTCCAACCTGCCGTTGGCCCTTTCCCCCTCAAAAGAAGTCAGTTAATGGTGTCAGGAAGGGCACCCAACAGTTGTATCTAATAAAAAAAAAAAAGTGGGGTGCAGAATTCTAAGCTGTTTGGGAAAGGGTTTCCCAGCGCTCAGAGGAAAGGAATGGGAGGAGAGCAGCTCAGGAGTCGGAACGCCAGGATTTGAAAAGGTCTAGTGTCTCATAACCCGCCAGAAATAGAAGCAGACTCTATACGCCAGCCCCGCTCATCATCTCCCCATTATCACTAACAAACCGGATGGGTTTTTACCTTTGCCGCCTAAAAAAGGAGCAAGTCTAAGGAGCGGGGATTAAGGGGACGGGTACCAACCAAGGTTTTTGGGGATCTCCCAGAGTTAGGGTAACGCCGAGCTCTGCGATCCCGGCCCCTCGCGGGGAAACGCCGGAGGTTGGAGGAGCACATTCGTTCCTGGAGGCTTCACCTCTTTGGTTCTCCCGTCCAACAGATTGTTGGCACCCCCCCAAGACTGAATATAGCAAGTCCAGAAGCTGTATAATTTTCATTCCTTCTAATATTACAAGTACCAGGGAAAAAAAGAATGGTTAAACCCCAGGGAAGAAAAAGCGATCCGGCTGGCACGACAGGTTCCCGCTGGCTAATTCGGCCGGTGTAAGGTCAGGAAGGGCTCCAGCCCCCCTAGAATGGCTTTTGCCAGCACTCATGGATTGGCCAGGCGAATGGGCCAAGCTGAGCACCTCGAGGAGCCAAAAGAAAGCTCCAACCTTTCCAAAGTGCCACGACGGGCAGCTTCAACGCGCAGGAACATCTGCGGCCAGCCAGCCATTGGCTTGGGAAGTCCTGAAGAAGTTGCCCAGAGAAGCTGTGGCTGCCCCATCCCTGGAGGGGTTCAAGGCCAGGTTGGAGGGGGCTTTGAGCAACCCGGTCTGGTGGGAGGTGTCCCTGCCCAGGGCAGGGGATGGCACCAGGTGGTCTTCAAGGTCCCTTCCAACTGAAACCAGTCCATGATTATCAGATGTTGCCCAGGAAAGCTGGGGAGGGACTCTGGATCAGGGAGGGGAGCCATAGGAGGAGGGGGAAGGGTTTGACACTGAAAGAGGGGAGATGAAGATGAGATGTGGGGAAGAAATTCTTTGCTGTGAGGGTGGTGAGAGCCTGGCCCAGGCTGCCCAGAGAAGCTGTGGCTGCCCCATCGCTGGAGGGGTTCAAGGCCAGGTTGGAGGGGGCTTGGAGCAACCTGGTCTGGTGGGAGGTGTCCCTGCCCAGGGCAGGGGGTAGCACCAGGTGGTCTTCAAGGTCCCTTCCAACCCAAACCATTCTATGATTTTATGAACTGCTCCACCAACTCACTCCTCACTCTAACCTTCTCTCCGGAAAGCCATCGAGCAGCTTTCCCACCTGGATGTTTAAAAACACAAGACGCTACCGAGCCACTCGCAGCGGGATTCGCACCCAGGCAACGATGACTACGGGCGGCGCAGATTTCTGCTCCCCGCCGAGCACCTCAAACTACGGTTACCTCGATGTTGGTCGCATTCAGCTTCTCCTCCATGACTTGTTTCAGGATGACGAGGGAAGATTTGATGGCTTCTTTCAGCGTCATCGACTAGAAAACAAATCGCTCGTTAATTGGGTTGCTGAGGCTCAAGCGAGCGCCCGCGCATCACCCCTCAGGCTGCGGAACCGCGCTGCCCTCCCTCCCGCCCCTCTCAAATCCTTTGAGCTGTCACTGGCAGCAAATTTAAAAGCTTATCAAGTTATCTCCGGTATCAACAAGAGATCAAAGCGCACCGTTCAGGCAGGACGGTGACAATCGCAAGGACGGCCCCTTTCTGCTTCTGTCTGAACTTTTTTTATAAAGCTTAAGAACTGTTAATCTGGGCACAGAAACCTCACTGTCGGGACCGGGACACAAGGGTCCATTTCTTTTCACCAGTTGCCGTTTACAAAGCAGTTTCTCCCCCCCTCCTCACCCGCAACAAGCTCGGAGTGGGAGCTCCGAGTTCGGAACGGGAGCTCCAAAAAGCCGGATTCCCTCTTGGCAGAATCCTTTGTGCTTTAATCACGTAAATCCCTGCGTGAGGGGGAATCGGAGCCACGGGGCCGTACATCATCCAGAGCGACGAGAGCTGTGTTTGCAGTAACTCTGAGCTTGGAAGGTGGTTCACGAGCCACGGAGCCCGGAACTGGGGCAGTTCCGCTGGTGACCAAATCCCATTACTGAGTCTGAGAGGCTGGAAGCCTTCACAGCGATCAACACCACCAATCGTGCTTTTCATCACCCCTGTTTGGTTTCTTACAGCGCGAAAGGGGCAGCTCCCCCCTCACGGAGGAAAGAAAGTTTATATTTAATGTCCAACAGGACCAGTACTCGCAGCGTAAAAACCATTAACTTCACTGGTTTAAGAGATCTGGTGAAAAGAAGGCGCTTGCTTTAGCTCTGGCTGTGCCACACTGAGCCCCAACGCCGACCAACGGCCTTCGTACAGCACTTCTTTTATTTATAGAGCACTTCCTGACATGGTCTTAATTATCACCCGCCAGAGGCAGAGACCGGCAGCTCAGACACCAGTCTCGTGTCCCCGGGAAGCTGCTGGTGGTGGCACTTCTCCTCGGAGAAGATCCTGGCCCAGATGCTCAGAGCTGACATCTAATCAGGGGATCGACCGCCGCGACCTGAGTCCCACCCCGAGGGGCGCACGTACCCCCTCTGTGGCGCAGGAGGAGTCATGAATCACTCAGCGGGATGGGAATTACCGGGAAGGGAATTAGTGGATCCTTGTAATTCGTGAGGCACCTCTAACTTGTGAGAACCTCAACCCCAAATCCAGCTTTTTTACCTTATGGTAAACCTCCTGCAGAGAGCTCTGTGCGCCTTCCGAGGCGGAGCCGATGGCTCTGGCATCGCACTGGACAAACGTCCCTGAGGGGTCCATGTGAAACCTGCAGGGACAGGGGTGGGAGAGTCAACATCTGCTGCACCCCATCCCACATCACGGCACCCCAAGGGCTCTCCCCCACCAGCCCCCCAGCTCCCTGGGCAGAGCCGGGGAAGAAGGAGGGCTCCTGGTCGCAGAATCACACAGAATCACGTGGGGTTGGAAGGGACCTCTGGAGATCATCTAGTCCAATCCCCTGCCAAAGCAGGTCCACCCAGAGCAGGTCCCACAGGAACGTGTCCAGGGGGGTTTGGAATGTCTCCAGGGACGGAGACTCCACCACCTCTCTGGGCAGCCTCTTCCAGGGCTCTGCCACCCTCACAGGAAAGAGGTTCCTCCTCATGTTGAGATGGAACATATTCTCATATTCAAGTTTGTGCCCGTTCCCTCTTGTCCTGTCACTGGGCACCACTGAAAAAAGACTGGCCCCATCCTCCTGACACCCACCCTTTAAGTATTTATAGGCGTTGATCAGATCCCCCCTCAGCCTTCTCTTCTCCAGACTAAAAAGACCCAAGTCCCTCAGCCTTTCCTCATCAGAGAGATGCTCCAGGCCCCTCATCATCTTTCGTAGCCCTCTGCTGTACCCTCTCCAGCAGTTCCCTGTCCTTCTCGGTCAGCCATGGCTTGTCCATCCCCTCACCGTGTTCAGCCCCCTCCCTCACGCTCAGTGGCCTCGGGGTAAGCGAGGAGGAGAGCTATAAACTCCTGACACCGCCCTCCATACTCCGAGCAGAATCATTTCCCTTTTTATTTCCCTCCTTATCTCACTTTGTTGTTTGTTTTTTTTTTTTTTTTTATTAATAAAACCAGCTTTTTACTACTGTTGCTGGGAGGGAAGACCTTATTGGGCTGGTTCTGCTGAGCCCTTCCCAGCCCCAGCGAGCGTTTGAAGCCCAGGAGTTCAGGTTACGGACACTCCAACCACCTCCCCGAGGAATGTCACAGCAGGCTCCACGGATTATGTTACCGGTGGCTCTGCTAGTCCTTTAGGGAAAGGTAAGAATAAACTCGGGAGGAGGAGAGAGCTTTAACGCTTCCCTCCTGCCCAGGAAACCACGTTTAAAAAGCAAGGGTTCCGTGAAGAAAGGGTGTTTTCCTCGACCCTGAAGATGCAGCTCACGCTGGGTTGAAAGGAAGGGTTTAAAAGCATTAACGCACACATCAGGGACATAACGGGATAAGCCCCAAGTGTTTGGCTTAAGGAAAATCCCAGAATCAAGTCATTAAAACGTGCCAGGAAGTTTCAGTGGGGGTTTTTGGTTGGTTTTTTTTTTTTCCCCCTGCCCTCTTCCCAGAGCTGGACTGCAATAAGAGAGATGAACTTACAGCTGAGGTCCCTTCTCATCAACTCCTCCAAAAAGCAGCGCCACACCAAACGGACGGGACTGCAACGGAGAGGAGATAACGGGTCAGGAAAGGCCCAGGGCAAAGTCAGAGGGGAACCAAGAGCATTTCCCACCCCACCCAACCCCCCCCCGCCCAGGATCCTCCCCCCAGCTCCGCACCATCGCCCCGGGGTCCGCATCCTCCTCCCCAAACTGCAGCGCCAGGTTGGAGACGGCCTGTGTCACGCTCTCCACCGTCATGGTTTCGTTGTAGGTGAACCAGTGATTCTGCAGGGAAAATAAAAAATAAAAGATTCCAATCATCACCTTGTTCCCAAAACACCACAATCCTGGCTCGTTCACGTGGCGGGTGGGAACGACGCCCTGAGGAGCCACAAACCTCCAGACAGGCTGGTGGCACCAGGGGCACAGCCCGTTCGGCAGAAGGGAGAGAGCGGGATGAGCAGAACAAACTGGGAAGTTTGCCCAGGAATCCTCCCCCCAAAAGCTTGGGATGCCAAGAGGGAAAATGCAAGACCGGAGCACTTTATCCCAGTAACTGTTTCTGAAGTGATGGGATTATCCCATCAGTGCAGTGTGCCCAGGTGGCCAAGAAGGCCACCAGCATCCTGGCCTGCATCAGGAACAGCACGGTGAGGAGGACTCAGGAGGTGATCGTCCCCCTGGACTGGGCACTGGTGAGGCCCCACCACCAGTGTGTGTCCAGTTTTGGGCCCCTCACCACAAAAAAAAAATCCATTGAGGGGCTGGAGCGGGTCCAGAGAAGGGCAACGGAGCTGGTGAGGGGTCTGGAGAATAAGTCTTAGCGGAGAGGCTGAGGGAGCTGGGGGTGTTCAGCCTGGAGAAAAGGAGGCTGAGGGGAGACCTTCTCACTCTCTCCAACTCCCTGAAAGGAGGGTGTAGCCGGGGGGGGTCGGTCTCTTCTCCCAAGGAACAGGCCATGGGACAAGAGGAAACGGCCTCAAGTTGCGCCAGGAGAGGTTTAGGATGGATATTGGGGAAAATTTCTTCACCAAAAGGGTTATCAAACACTGGAAGAGGTTGCCCAGGGCAGTGGTGGAGTCACCATCCCTGGAGGGAGCTAAAAGATGGGTTGACATAGAGCTTAGAGACATGGTTTAGTGACCGGTTTTTATCAGAGTGAGGTTGATGGTTGGACTCGATGATCTCAAAGCTCCCTTCCAACCCAGACAATTCTATGATTCTGTGACTCCATCCGGCTCTCCAGAGGCAGGGGAGGGCTGATACACAGGGAAACTCCACAGAAAAAGTCTTTACTCCAGCGCAGAGATTTGTACCCGGGGCCTCTTAGCACCTGAGGCACCAAGTTTAAGAGATCAAAAATATCATCAAATATAGAAGTTTTGGCAAAACGAAGTTAGACGCCCGGCCCCACACGTTCACTGGAGCACGCCCAGAGACCCCGGGAGAACCCGCCGTCAAATTCCCAATAGCAAAGAGGAAAAATACACACGAAATTCCATCTGTTCGTTCAGAACAGCCCCGAGAGGGAACCCACGTGCCCCACAACTCTCCCGCTCCACGCTCCAGCGCCTTCGCTGTCACCACCCTCCTGTCCCGGAGGCTCCTGAGACACCCCCCCCCCCGAGACCATTGGTGATGTTTGGAGAAGAGAAATGTCACATCTCACCTGAGTCTCCACTCTTGCTTTATCAATTAAAGTCTTCGCATCGGCTATTAAGCCGCTCATGGCACACCCTGGAACGGGAGAGGGGAAACAGGAGTTATTTCACCCATTATTTGCGACGTGCTCTTCCCCTCAAAGCCCACGGTGTGAAATCCTAAAGGCCACGGAGCGGGTCCCCGCGTGGGAGCACACGGTGGTGTCGCACCGGAGCTCGCTGGAAAGGGAGGAAGGTGGGATGGACACGGATTTTGCTCGAGAGCAAGGAGGGATCATTCACTTTAGGGGCCAGCTCAGCCCAAACCACGACAAAACCCAGCTGAAGGGCAGATAGTTCCCCCGGTCGCACCTCCCACCCACCCTGAATGGGTTAAAGGAGGCATATTTAAGGTTTTCCGAGTAAAACTAACGGACAGAAACGCAACCTGCTTGGAAGGGGAGCTCATTCACACACCCCCTCGCGGGGAACATCGGCTAAGCCATCGCTGGGGGGATGCAGCAGGAGCCTCCAGCATGGATCCCTCTCCAGGACGAGAGGGGGCTGGATCACAGGCACAGGGGAGGAGGAAATTAAGACTCTTCAGGAGCTCCTTCCATGACCCATGTCAGCAGCGACATGGGTATTTTGGAGGTCCCCTGCTTTTCAAGGCGACATATTTGGTCATGAGCCCGTGGCGGGCCCCGTCCCGGTGCGGGAGACGGCTGGGAGCGGAGCTACAGCTGGTGTCGGTGCTCCCGGAGAAACTGGCCCCGAGTCAAACCTTTTGCAGTAATTCCCTGCCCTCCCAGATCTAAATTTGGGATGAGCTTTCATGAGGGAGGTCACCCAGGCTTGGCCGGGGGAGGGGGGTGGGGGGTGTGCTTCAGCTGCCTCTTCCTGCTCCTGTAACTATGTCCTGCTGGCCTGGAGCCTGGAAAACCAGTGACCAGGAGCTGGTGCTCACTGGGATGGGGGGAGAGTTCCTGCTGGGCTCAGCAGAGCTGCCTGGGGGGACGGTTACCCCTGAAATGCCGCTTCCGATGCTCCCAGGGGACAGTTATTTTATATATATATATATAAATAATATATATATATATATCTCCAAAACTGGAAGGATGCTCCCAGAAGGGCACCCAAAGCTCAATTCTTTCTCCTTACCAATGTGGGAATCGATTTCTACGATCTTCTCGATGCTGCTGGGTTCCATGAGCGGGGAGGTGATCCTCTTCTCCACGGCCAGGCAGACGCCCTCCGAGGTCTGGATCCCGATGGCCGTGGAACCGAGCTGCAAAAACCCACCACGCAGTTACCACCCGTACCTCATTAACGCTAATTAACTTTCGCGCAACCCTCATTCAGACTTGGAGGCGTTTTGTTTCGGGAGCACGTGAAAGACGCTGTGGCTTCGCACCCCAAATTTTAAATGTTAGGACTCGAAGGAGGAAACTGGAAAGGTTAAAGCCACCCGACCCCCCCCAGCTGATCAGTTCCTCAGAACCCAGCAGGGCTGCGGCAAATCGTTAAATGTCTTCCCCGAGCCACGGCAATTTTTACAGCTTAAAGCCTCCTGAGAGTAAAAGGCCTCACGAATCTTCCTCCGCAAAACAGAAATTAAAAGTTTTAAAGCGAGAGGGGAGGATTTCACACAAAGGCCTGGATTCCGACTGCATCCGCGCTTCCGCCCGGGGCGGTTTTCTTTCCATCGGCTCCTTTTCTCCCAAGTGTCCTCACATCCGCAGAATTCACAACGGGATCGAGAGCACTTTGTGCACGAACCATTTTCCAGGCAGCTGTTTATCACCCTCAGCAGGTTTGACCCCGGTCTTGGGAGGACACCACGGTGTCACCACGGCCGTGAGCACCGCTGAGGAAGAGGGACAGATCTCAAGGGCTCCCACCAGCCCCTTTCCTGGCTCCCGTCGATCCCTGCTCCCTGCCAGCACTCGTGGCTTTTCCACACTGAGGAATTTACCAGAATAACTGTACCAGCTGTGGCGTGGATGTGCCGACTCTGAACACCCAAATCAGGCCACACGGTATCATTTTAACGAGTTTCCCCAGGTAGCTCCAGCTCTAACCACAGCTCTGGCAGAGGGGAACGTCCCTGTCATGGACACTCCTGGCTTTGGACGTTGCCCCCATCCTTTAAGCTCGCAGCTGAGCACAAATCCCAAGGGAAGAGGGGACACCCGATATCATTTCAGATGAGGTTTTTGTTAATGAAGCTACGGCCCCTGATTAGAAACTCCTCCTACACCCCAAGGCACTGGCACTGCACGTAAGGTGTCGCAAGAGCCACTGAGCTGCAGGAATTTCATTGGGAATGGGGTGTTTTGGGGGAGTCATGGGCTGATCCGGAAAAAAGGGAGAAGCCAAAAGGCTGCCAGATGATTTTATTACTCTTTGCTTCCTCCTTTAACTAGTCCTTCAAGGAGCTAAAGCAGTGCAGGGAAGATAAAACCAGCACCCCCTTCCCCCCCGTGCAAACAGGGACCTGCTCAGGGCTTCGCTTCATCACTCGAGCAGTTTTCCCCAGGTTTAAACTTATTCCCAATCCACATTCTCAGAAACGAGAACATTTATCAATTAAGAACACTTAAAACCCCAGGAAGGCCATCGGGCTCTGGAGAGGTGGGTTTGTTTGCTCGTAATAACATCCTTTACCTTCAGGTTTTACAATTTAATACACCTGAGGAAACGGTGACCCTCGCCAAGCTGCAACAGCAGAAAAGTTGACCTAGTAAGAGAAAAGTTGCCACTTCGGGGTTTTTATAAGGAATTCGATATTTATAAAGCCCATGGACCGGAAGGGAACAGCGCATTAGCTCAGGCAAAGAGAAAACAGAGCTCTCCTCCGCTCTTGGACAAGATTTGTGGCTATTAAGGGCACGATGCACCGGTAGCGTCACCTTCTGCAGGCAGAGTCACCGTGTCTGGGCAGCCAGGACCTCTCGCTTCAACATCAGCTTTGAGTAGTTTTGATTTGGGGCGTAGCGTCTTCAGACTGTGTTTGGTTTGGGGGTAAACTGGTTGTTAGGGGACGGGGAGGGGAAGACTCCCCAGCACCATTGAGTCCTGGGGTGCTGCCACCAGCTCTGGAGTCCCCAGCACAAGAAAGACATGGAGCTGTTGGAGCAGGACCAGAGGAGGCCACGGAGATGCTGGGAGGGCTGGAGCCCCTCTGCTGTGAGGACAGGCTGAGAGAGTTGGGGGGGGGTTCAGCCTGGAGAAGAGAAGGCTCCGGGGAGACCTTCCAGCCCCTTCCAGTCCCTAAAGGGGCTCCAGGAAAGCTGGGGAGGGACTCTGGATCAGGGAGGGGAGCCACAGGAGGAGGGGGAAGGGTTTGACACTGAAAGAGGGGAGATGAAGATGAGATGTGGGGAAGAACTTCTTTGCTGTGAGGGTGGTAAGAGCCTGGCCCAGGTTGCCCAGAGAAGCTGTGGCTGCCCCATCCCTGGAGGGGTTCAAGGCCAGGTTGGAGGGGGCTTGGAGGAACCTGGTCTGGTGGGAGGTGTCCCTGCCCAGGGCAAGGGAACAAGATGGTCTTCAAGGTCCCTTCCAACCCAAACCATTCCATGATTCTGTCTGGGGGGAAATCGATGGCTTTTGATTCTTCACGACTCATAAAAGGGCAGAGCTGCAGGAAGTTTGGCTGGACGGAAGGAATCGAACACCGGGACACACGCCTCCTACGACAAACCGTAGGTGAAAGGCTGGCAAAGAGCTGCCAGAGCAGCCACACGCAGGAGCTGCGGCTACGGGGAAAGGCAGCAGCTCCCGCTCAACGCTGCAGCTGCCCTGGGAGCCGGTCAACCCCTGCCTTGCTGCAGAGCAAGACCAGAGCCCGAAGGAAGAGAACCTGCCTGTTTTATTCCTGACCAAACCCCAGCTTTGGGTTTGAAAGAGCCCTAAAAAAACATCACAGTTCGGCAACCAGACAGAGCTGACGATACCTTTATGGCTTCGATGGCATACTCCACTTGGAACAGCCTGCCCTCCGGAGAGAAAGTGTTCACACCCCTGCAAGAACAACATCAGAAACGGTGTGAAGGGCGGGAGACTGAAGGCTGACAAGAAACACAGTTCCTTATTCAAGAGCGGTGGTGGGAAGGGCGATGGCAACTAGGGACAGGTAACAGGAGGGGCAGCTGGAACGCGTCACGGCTTCGCTGGAGGCCATCACCCTCACGGCAGGTGCCTGGAGTCAGGATGCTCACGGAGAAAGGGAGCAAAAGGAAAAGCAGCAGGTCTGGTTAGAAGTCAGGAGGAGGTTTGTTTCCACAGCACACTTCACACAGTGGATGCTGGAAGGACTCTGCCTTGGGACTCCAAACATCCTGTCTTCTCTCAGCACCAGGAGACAGAAGGATTTTGTTTTACCAGCGCAGACACAGGTGGGACAGCCCACCCCCCCACACCAACCCAGCCCAACCTCTGCTGCTCCTTCCTCCCACCCACCCACCAAGCAGGGGGTGACCCTGCCCTCCCCGCCAGCCCCCAAGAGAAGCTTTCTGCCCAGGGATTCCATTCACACACACACACACACACACCCAGGGGGTTTCTGAAAAGCTGCCTGGACTCAGGAGCCATTTAGCAAGGTAAAAGTACAGCTTTATGGGATGCTCCACGCAGCCTCCCCCCGCGCCGGGGGGGGGGGGGGGGGGTGTCGGCACTGGGACAAACCCTCCTTTCCCCTGTATTTAACAAAATGGAGCTCTCCAAAATCCAAAGAAAATAAAAATAAGGGGGAAAGCCCGCCGTAGGGAGGGGGACGCAGGTACCGGTGCACGGCCAGGCGGGAACCCCTACGGACCCGGTCGGGGGACGAGGAGAGGCCCTTGGGCAGGGCTCAGCAGGGCTGCGGCCTCTCCACCAACTCCTCGAAGCGTCCCCACGGCGGCTACAAGCGAGAGGAGCCGTGCGGGGCCTACCGGGAGGGGGATGGCGGCGACCGGGAGCAGGCCCGTGACTCAGCCGCAGGCCGCGGGCGGCGGGGAGGAGGCGGGAGGGGGACGGTAGGAGGGGGGGAGGGCACTCACCGGTCGTATTCGGAGCGTGTGAGGAACATAGCGGCGGCGGAGGGGAGGGGAAAGCACCGGGAAGGGGGGAAAACGAGTGGGAGAGGCGGGAGCGCCGCTCTGCCCTCGCCGGGTTCTTCGCCGCCGCTTCCGGTCTGCCGCCCGGCAAGCGCGCAGGCGCCGCCCCGCCCCTTCCGCCCCGCACCGCCTTCCCATTGGGTGACACCCCGCCGCCGTCTAGCCAATGAGAGAGCGGGGAGGGGCGGGCTGGGCGGAGAGAAGAGGGGAGGGGCGCTGAGCGGCGGGGAGAGCTGGAGGGGGGCGTGGCCATGGGGGGGGAGGCAAAGGGAGGCGTGGTTAAGGGGGGAAGGGGGCGTGTCAGAGCGCTAAGGGGCGGGGCGAGCTGCTACACCGAGGGGACCGGGAGGGGGTTACCGGGCGGGGGGAACCGGGGCGGGGGGAACCGGGGAGGGGAGGGGGGGGGGCCAGGACAGAGCCATGGGGGTGCTCCAGGGTCCTCCGGGGTCGTGCCAGCACCCGGCTCCCGGGGAGACCCCGACAGCCCCCTTACCGGCTCCGTTACCGGCCTCGGCCGGTAACGGAGCCGGTAAGGGGGCTGTCGGGGCCTCCCCGGGAGCCTAATCGGGGGTCGGATGGGCCGGTGGACAAACGGACTGACCCCCCCCAGGGGGTGCTGCCCATCCCGCTATGGGCCAGGTTCTCTCTGGGCGGAGGGACCGGGGCTGGGGGCTGTCCCGGGGGTGTCCGGGGGCGGACCAGGGGGGGCGGGGGGGTGCACCTACCGGGAGGGGGGGGATGGGGGCGGTGCTGCCCTCCCCGGGAGCGGTGGGGTTGGCGGTGGCGGCTCTGACAGCGGAGCGGTCTCAACGGGAGGTGGAGGCAAGAACCGACCGCCCCCGGCCCCGGCCATGTCGGAGCCCGGCGCCCCCGCGGCCGGTGACAAAACGCTCCGGCTCCAGGTAGGGCTCCGGTGTGACCGCCCCCCCCCCCGCCTCACACCCCCCACCACCCTCCCTCCGGCTCCCCGGGGCAGTCTCCCCGTGTGACCCCTCGGTAGCCCGGCACAGTTTCCCACCGGGACAACTCCCGGTGCAGCCCCCGCTCCTCCCCCCCCCCCCCCCCCATACAACTCCCGGTGCAGCCCCCTCGGTGTCCCGGGGCGGTCTCCCGACGTCCCGGTGCGGCTCCCTCCGCTGTTCTGATGCCGTGGCCGGTAGAGCAACCCCGGTCCCCTGGTGCAACCCACCCGCTCGGGTCAACTCCCGTTGTAGACCCCCCCGGTCCTCCGGTGCAGCCTCCCCCGTCCGGAGCAGCCCCCCGGTTCCTCGGTGCAACCCCTCCGCTCCCCCGGGATAGCCCATCGCCCGGAACTGCCCCTCGGAGCGGCTCCCGGTGCGGTCCCTCGCTCTCCCGGTGCAGGCTCCCGGTCCTCCGGGGTAGCCCCTCTGCCCGGAGCAGCCCCTCCGGTCCCTCGGTACGGCCCTTCTGATCCCCCGGGGCAGCCCCCCGGTCCTCCGGTGCAGCCTCCCCCGTCCGGAGCAGCCCTCCGGTTCCTCGGTGCGCTCCCTCGCTCTCCCGGTGCAGGCTCCCGGTCCTCCGGGGCAGCCCCTCTGCCCGGAACAGCCCCTCCGGTCCCTCGTTACAGCCCCTCGCTCTCCCGGTGCACTCCCTCCCTCTCCCGGTGCTGCCCCTCGCTCTCCCGGTGCAGGCTCCCGGTCCTCCGGGGCAGCCCCTCTGCCCGGAGCAGCCCCTCCGGTCCCTCGGTACGGCCCCTCTGATCCCCCGGGGCAGCCCCCCGGTCCTCCGAGGCAGCCCCTCGCCCGGAGGAGCCCTCGAGGCAGCGCCCCCCCCCCCCCCCTCCCCCCGGTGCTCCGGTGCCATCCCGGTGCCCCGGTTCCCGCCGTTCTCTCCCCGCAGGACCGTGTCCTGGGTGGGGTGCGCTGGGGCCGCCTCCTGGAACCCCTGGGCTTCATCAAGGTGCTGGAATGGGTGAGTGTGTGTGTGTCCCCCCCTTCCCCAAATCATCCCGGGCCTGATCCCGGCACCAGGACCCCCCCCCACACACACACAAAGCCCCTTCCCCAGCACCCATGGGTGCTGGTCCCCCGGGATCCTTGTCCAGCACTTTCCCCCCACCCCCAGATTTGGGGTGCCACATTGCTTTCAGAAAGCCCCCCTGGGATGAGGGGACCCTGGAGCCCCCTCCTGTCCCTCTGGAGCCTCCCCCAACACCTCCGGAGCCTCCCCCGCTCTGGCACCCCCGGGTGTGGGGACCCCATCCTGGGGGGGGACGCGGGGGAGGTGGGGTGCGGGGCTACCCAGATGCCTGGGTTCGGGCCACACGGCCCCCCCGGTGACCTTGAGCAGGTGGCTTTGCCCGGCCATGCCAGAGGGGACGGTGACATCGGGGTGCGGGGTCCCCGTCATTCCCACAGGCTCGGGGCGGGCACCGTGCGGGTGGGTGGGAAGGGGGGGGGGGGGGGCTGGGGGGTCAGCGGGCCCCAGGATGGGGGGGGACCCTGGGGACAGGGGGGAGCCCAGTGCCCGTGGCCCTGTCCCCGTCCCGGCCGTGCTATGAATGGCTCCGGGATTGTATTTCAGGGCGGCATTTCTGCGGCACGGCCCCGCCGCAGCCGGGGGAGGGGGGGGGGGGTGTCCCAGAAATGGGGAAACTGAGGCACAGGGAGGGGGGGGACACGACTCAGCCCCAGGGTGTGAGGCCGGACCCATTTGGGAATCTCCCACCCAGAGGAGCCAGGTCGAGGGAGCTTTTCCCTGGATCGCACAGTTTTTTCCATTGGATAATCCCACCCGGGGAGGCGCTGGGCACCCCGTGCCCGGTGCAGGATCGGGTCCTGCCTGTGCAGACACCCCCCCAAAATGGGATGAAGATCCCCGGGGGGGGTGGCTACCGACGTTCCTGCTCCGACCCTGGGTGTCACATGTGGGGCCTGCCCATCCCCACGGCATCAGGCCTGGCCGCTCCATCGCCCCGTTTCCCCCAACCGGGATGAGTTACCGGGAAACTCTTTGGGAATGGGATTTTCCCGGCACCCCCGGCCGGAGGGGAGAGCGGTGCCGGCAACCACGGGGGTCCCACCGTGGGGATGCTCCCGGATGGCTGGGAACCCCCTCCGGCGCTCAGCAACCCCCTCCCCACCCCAAAAATTAAAGTGGGGGTGGGGAGAGGGTGGTCTTGCTGCCCTCCCTGGAGCGTCGCCCCCCCGCCCTGGGCCGCAGATCCCGGTGGGGGCGGCCGCCCCGGTGCTGGCACAGGGGTCCGACAGCTGCCGGGTGGCAGCTCGCCCTGCGCCGCCGCCGTGACTCAGCGCCGGGAGGGTGCAAAACCCCCCCCCCACCACCACCTTCGTTGGGTGCATCCCCACACCCCCCCCAAGGTTTAAAATACAACCACACAGCCCCCCCCCCCCCGACCCCCTGCTCCTCTCCCGCAGCTCTTCGCCATCTTCGCCTTCGGCGCCTGCGGCTCCTTCAGCGGCGAGACGGGGGCGACGGTGAAATGCGGCGGCGACACCAAAGAGATGAGCCCCGTTTCCATCCAATTCGGGTACCCCTTCAGGTGAGGGGGCACCAAACCAACACACACACACACACACACACACACCCCACCACCCACCCACCCACCCGGCGTGACCCCATGGAGAGCTGGGGGGGGGGGGGACATGGGGTGCTGGGTTGGGGTGAAAGCCAGCACCCCACTGCTGGGACCCGCAGCCACCTCCCCGTGTCCCGCTGGGGACTCCTTGCACCACCACCCCCCACCCCCCGGCACCGCGGGGCGTCCCCCCGGCTCCGCTTCCCCCGACGTCATCCGGGGGATCCTCGTTAATCAGGGAAGATCAAGGGGATCCTCGTTAATCAGGGAAGGCGAGGATGGAGCCGGGCCAGCCACGAGCCACGGTTTTAACCCCTTCCCTCCGTGGGTCCGTGCCCTCCATCCTTGGGGGCCACCACCCCAGCGCTGGCAGAGCCATCCCCGTGTTTCCCTCTCCATTCCCGGGGGGGGGCCGCCCGCCACCCCCTTTTCCCCTCTATCCCAGGTTATACCAGATCCCCTTCGAGATGCCGGCCTGCGCCTCGGAGACCCGCACCCTGCACCTCGTCGGCGACTTCTCCGCACCCGCCGAGTTCTTCGTGACCCTGGGGGTCTTCTCCTTCCTCTACACCATGGCAGCTCTGGTGCTCTACCTCCGCTTTCATTCCCTCTACGGTGAAAATAAGAAGGTCCCCATAGCGGTAAGGGGGGGGGGGGCTGCAGCCCTTTTTTTTTTTGGGGGACACACACACATGGGATGGATCCTGCCCCACGTGGGTGCTGAGCCCCCGGTGTGTGCGTGTGTGTCCCGTCCACCCCCCCCCCACACACACACACCCCCCGCTAAATCCCGGCAGGATTTTTGCATCACGGTTTGCTTCACCTTCTTCTGGCTGGTGGCGGCGGCGGCGTGGGGCAAGGGGCTGACGGACGTGAAGGCGGCCACGCGGCCCGCCAGCCTCATCGCCGCCATGGGGGTCTGCCAGGAGGAGGAGGTGGTCTGCGACCCCGGCACCACGCCGGCCATGGGGCTGGCCAACATCTCCGTGGTGAGAGCCGGGCACGCGCGTGCACGTGTGTGCACCTACTCGCACGTGGGCACGAACGTTCATGGATTGGCTTGGCTTGGGGGAGAGATCTGGGGTGCTTCGAGCTGAGCGCGGCGGCTCCCGGCCCTTGCGGGGGCACACGCGTGTGCGCACGTGCACGTATACACACACACACACACGCGCGTGTGCAGATGCCTGCACACGCTTGCCAAACCCAACCAGCCGAACGCGCACCCCTGCACACGTGCGTTGATGTGAAAATGCACAGGCACACGTGAACGCACCATGCACACGCGTGTGCACACACACGTCTACACTCACACCAGCGAGCCCTTGTGCGCGCACATGTGTGCCGGGTTCCCGAGCTCAGCTGGGAGAGGGCGGTGGGCACGTGCCCGCACACGCTCCGTGGCCACGGTGCCAGCTCCAGGCTGGTCCCATGGGACGCGGGGACCCACCCTGCACCCCCACAAGACCCCCCCCCAGCCGTAGGGGACCCCCACGCTGGGATGGGCAGTGCTGCTTGCAGCCCCCTGGCATGGGGGTGTGGGGTGCAGGGGGTGCGGGGAGCACACGGGGTGCATGGGTCGCACATGGGGTGCATAAGGTGCATGGGGTGCATGGGATATATGGGGTGCACAGGGCATACGGGAGACATGGGGTGCATGGGGTGCAGAGGGCACATGAGATCTGTGGGGTGCATGAATTACATGGGGTGCATGGGGTGCACAGGATCCATGGGGTGCCTGAGACAGATGGGGTGCACGGGGCATATGGGGAGCACAGGGTGCACGAGATGCACAGGACACGTGGGGCACATGGGGTGCGTGGGGTGCACAGGATATATGGGGTGCACAGGGTGCATGGATTGCATGGGGCACGTGGGGTACACGGGGTGCACAGGGCATATGGGGAGCACAGGGTGCACGAGATGCAGAGGGCACGTGGGGCACATGGGGTGCACGGGGTTCACGGGGTGCATGAGGGACATGGGTGTGTGGGGTGCATGGGGTGCATGGGATATATGGGGTGCCCAGGGTTGCATGGGGTGCATGGAGTTCATGGGGTGCATGAGGGGCATGGGGTGCATGGGGTGCACAGGATTCATGGGGTGCCCGAGGTGCACGGGGTGCGTGGGGTACACGGGGTGCACAGGTTGCGTGGGGTGCAGGAGGTGTGTGGAGCACACTGGGTGCATGGGTTACATGGGGTGCATGGGGTGTGTGGGGTGCACAGGTTGCGTGGGGTACATGGGGTGCACGGGGTGCGTGGGGGTGCAGGAGGTGCACAGGTTGCATGGGGTGCAGGAGGTGCGTGGAGCACACTGGGTGCGGGGGGTGCACAGGTTGCGTGGGGTACGTGGGGTGCAGGGGGTGTGTGGAGCACACAGGGAACATGGGGTGCATACGTTGCATAGGGAGTGCGTGGGGTGCGTGGGGTGTGGGGGTGCAGGGGGTGTGTGGAGCACACCGGGTGCGTGGGGTACACGGGGTGCGTGGGGTACATGGGTGCACAGGTTGCATAGGGGGTGCGTGGAGCACATGGGGTGCATGGGGTACACGGGGTGCACGGGGCTGTGTGGGGTGCGTGGGGGTGCAGGGGGTGCACGGGGTACATGGGGTGCACAGGACGCACAGGTTTCATGCGGTGTGTGGGGTCCATGGGCTGCACGAGGGTGCAGGGGGTGCACAGGGGTGCGTGGAGCACACGTGTCACACGGGGTGTATGGGGGTGCAGGGGGTGCATGGAGCACACTGGGTGCGTGGGGTACATGGGGTGCACGAGGGTGCAGGGGGTGCATGGACCACACGTGTTGCACGGGGGTGCAGGGGGGTGCACAGGGGTTGCGTGGACCACACGTGTCACACGGGGTGTATGGGGGTGCACAGGTTGCGTGGAGCACACTGGGTGCGTGAGGTACATGGGGTGTACGAGGGTGCAGGTGTACAAGGGTGCAGGGGGTGCACGGGGGTGCGTGGACCACACGTGTCGCACGAGGGTGCAGGGGGGTGCGTGGACCACACGTGTCGCACGGGGGTGCAGGGGGGTGCACGGGGGTGCGTGGACCACACGTGTCACACGGGGTGTATGGGGGTGCACGGGGGTGCATGGGGACGCATGGACCACACGTGTCGCACAGGGGTCTATGGGGGTGCACGGGGGTGCGTGGACCACACGTGTCACACGGGGTGTATGGGGGTGCAGGGGGTGCATGGAGCACACTGGGTGCATGGGGTACAGGGGGTGTACGAGGGTGCAGGGGGTGCACGGGGGTGCGTGGACCACACGTGTCGCACGAGGGTGCAGGGGGGTGCGTGGACCACACGTGTCACATGGAGTGTATGGGGGTGCACAGGTTGCGTGGACCACACGTGTCACACGGGGGTGCAGGGGGGTGCAGGGGGGTGCAAGGGGGTGCGTGGACCACACGTGTCGCACGGGGGTGCAGGGGGGTGCAGGGGGGTGCAAGGGGGTGTGTGCACCACACGTGTCGCACGGGGGTGCAGGGGGGTGCAGGGGGGTGCAGGGGGGTGCATGGGGGTGCGTGGACCACACGTGTCACACGGGGGTGCAGGGGGGTGCAGGGGGATGCATGGGGGTGCGTGCACCACACGTGTCGCACGGGGGTGCAGGGGGGTGCACGGGGGCGCGTGGACCACACGGGCTTCCCACACTGCATGGGATGCCGGGATGTGGGTTCTTACCCCTGGATGCCCCCATTGGGGGGGTCCCCCCTTTTTCTCCTCTTTCCCCCTCCTCTTCCTCCCCCCCCCCGCCCCCCCCGCCCTTTCCCCCCCTTTCCCCCTTTCCCCCCCCAGCTCTTCGGCTTCCTCAACTTCCTCCTGTGGGCCGGGAACTGCTGGTTCGTGCTGAAGGAGACCCCATGGCAGGCGCAGGCTGCGCCCCGCGACCCCTCCGCCGAGCAGGGGGCCATCGACAAGCAGTAGCCACCCCGGGGGACCCCCCCCCACCCATCCACCTTGTGTCGTGTCCCCCCCCCCCATTTTGGTCCCCATCCCCCACCCCACCCCAACCTTGTCCCCTGGCACCTCGCGCCGGCCGCCAGCCCGGGGACGTGGTGGGGGGGGGGGGGGTTGGAGCCGGGGGGGGGGGTATGGATGCTCTGGGGGGGGGTGGTGGGTTGGGGGGTGCGTGACCCCCGGGTAGGGGGCAGGAAGCGCTGCTTCCTGGCTGTATATAGGGGTGTCCCGGGCTGTATAGTGGGGGGGGGTGGGGGCTGGATGTGTAAGCCGGGGGTGTCCACGTCAGTGTGTGTGTGGGGGGGCCGTATAAAAGTCCTGGGTACCAGCTCTATATAGGGGCGCTGTAACCCCTGGTGTCTGGCTCTGTATTGGGGGGGGTGGGGGTGTACAACTCCTGGGTGTCCTCTCTATAAAGAGCTTTATATAGGGGGTATATACAACTCCTGGGTGTCCTGCTCTCTATAAAGAGCTTTATATGGGGGGTATATACAACCCTTGGGTGTCCTGCTCTCTATAAGGAGCTTTATATAGGGGTGTCTACAACTCCGGGGTGTCCTGCTCTCTATAAGGAGCTTTATATAGGGGTGTCTACAACTCCTGGGTGTCCTGCTCTCTATAAGGAGCTTTATATAGGGGTGTCTACAACTCCTGGGTGTCCTGCTTTCTATAAGGAGCTTTATATGGGGGGTATATACAACCCTTGGGTGTCCTGCTCTCTATAAGGAGCTTTATATGGGGGGTATATACAACCCTTGGGTGTCCTGCTCTCTATAAGGAGCTTTATATGGGGGGTACATACAACTCCGGGGTGTCCTGCTCTCTATAAGGAGCTTTATATAGGGGTGTCTACAACTCCGGGGTGTCCTGCTCTCTATAAGGAGCTTTATATAGGGGGTATATATAACCCTTGGGTGTCCTGCTCTCTATAAGGAGCTTTATATGGGGGGTATATACAACTCCGGGGTGTCCTGCTCTCTATAAGGAGCTTTATATAGGGGGTATACACAACTCCTGGGTCCCCTGCTCCATATAAGGGTCCATACTGGATGTCTACCTCTGTATAGGGCTATATATATATGTATATATATGTAATGCCTGGGTGCCCAGCCCTATATCAGGGCTGTATATAACCCTGGTCTCCAGCTGTATAGAGGGAGTAATTAAACACTGGGTACGGGCTGGTGCAGAGGGGCTGTATATAACCCCCCCCTGCTCCCTATAGGGGTGACCCCCCGGTGCCCTGCTCCCTATAGGGGTAACCCCCTGGGTCCCCTGGTCCCTATAGGAGCGACCCCCAGGCCCCCTGCTCCCTATAGGGGTGACCCCTGGGGTCCCCAGCCCTATATAGGGGGTATGTGTTGCCCTTGGCTCTCCAGCCCCATATGCTGGTATATGGACCCCTAGCCCCGTATAGGTGTATATGGACCCCCGGGTGCCCAGCCCCATATAGGAGGTACATGGGCCCCCCAGCCCCATATAGGTGTATATGGACCCCTGGGTCCCCAGTCCTACATAGGGGTATATGGACCCCCAGCCCCATACAGAGTTATGTGCCCCCCCCCCCATATAGATGTATATAGACCCCTAGCCCCGTATACAGGTATATGGACCCCTCAGCCCAGTGTAGGGGGATACAGACCTCCCAGCCCTGTATAGCGATATATGGACCCCCAGCTTCCAGCCCCTTATAGGGGTATATGGACCCCTGGCCCCATATAGGGGCAGATGTACCCCCAGGTGCCCAGCCCCTATAGGGGTATATGGACCCTCAGTCCTGTAGGGGTAGATGGACCCCTGGGTCCCCAGTCCCATATAGGGGTATATGGACCCCCGACCCCATATAAGGGTATAGGGACCCCCGGGACCCCATTGCCCTATAGGGATATACAGACCCGCGGCCCTGTATAGCGATATATGGACCCCCAGCCCTGTGTAGGGGTATAGGGACCCCCAGGACCCCAGTGCCCTATAGGGATATACAGACCCCCACCCCATATAGCAGTATATGGACCCCTAGCTCCGTGTAGGGGTATAGGGACCCCCGGGACCCCATCGCCCTATAGGGATATACAGACCCATGGGCCTGTATAGCAGTATATGGACCCCTAGCCCCTTATAGGGGTATATGGACCCCCAGCTCTGTATAGGGATGTATGGACCCCTGGCCCAGTGTAGGGGTATAGGGACCCCCAGCCCCGTATAAGGGTATAGGGAGCCCCGGGACCCCAGCCCCCTATAGGGATATGCAGACCCCCGGCCCCGTATAGCTGTATATGGACCCCTAGCCCCGTGTAGGGGTATAGAGACCCCCGGGACCCCAGTGCCCTATAGGGATATACAGACCCGCGGCCCCGTATAGCTGTATATGGACCCCCAGCCCTGTGTAGGGGTATAGAGACCCCCGGGACCCCAGTGCCCTATAGGGATATACAGACCCGCGGCCCTGTATAGCGATATATGGACCCCTAGCCCCTTATAGGGGTATATGGACCCCCAGCTCTTTATAGGGATATACGGACCCCTAGCCCCGTGTAGGAGTATAGGGACCCGCGGCCCCGTGTAGGGCTATAGGGACCCCCGGGACCCCAGCCCCCTATAGGGATATGCAGACCCCCGGCCCCGTATAGCTGTATATGGACCCCTAGCCCCGTGTAGGGGTATAGGGACCCCCGGGACCCCAGTGCCCTATAGGGATATACAGACCCGCGGCCCTGTATAGCAGTATATGGACCCCTAGCCCCTTATAGGGGTATATGGACCCGCGGCCCCATGTAGGGCTATAGGGAGCCCCGGGACCCCAGTGCCCTATAGGGATATACAGACCCGCGGCCCTGTATAGCGACATATGGACCCCCAGCCCTGTGTAGGGGTATAGGGACCCCCGGGACCCCAGTGCCCTATAGGGATATACAGACCCGTGGGCCTGTATAGCAGTATATGGACCCCTAGCCCCTTATAGGGGTATATGGACCCGCGGCCCCGTATAAGGGTATAGGGACCCCCGGGACCCCAGCCCCCTATAGGGATATACAGACCCCCGCCCGGTACAGCGGTATA
The DNA here is from genome assembly GCF_964106895.1 of Numenius arquata. Classification (NCBI taxonomy): domain Eukaryota; kingdom Metazoa; phylum Chordata; class Aves; order Charadriiformes; family Scolopacidae; genus Numenius; species Numenius arquata. The sequence goes on from NW_027415697.1 coordinate 26,812, forward strand.
CGGAGGGGGGGAGTGCGGGGCGTGTCGGTCGGCGGGACTACACCGCCCGTGGTGCCGCGGGGCGGGCGGGGGCGCGCGGCGCATGCGCGGGGGCGCGCGGGGCGGGGGCGGCGGCGGCGGCGGCGGCGGCGCGGGGGGGGCGCGCTCCCGCGGCGGCGGCGGCGGCGGCGATGGCGGCGCGTGGGCGCGCGGCGGCGATGGCGGCGGCGGCGGCGGCGGCGGAGCGGCGGCTGCCCAGCCTGGATGAGTTCGCGGGGCAGAGCTGGAGCGCCTGGGTGGAACGGGCCGGGCCGCCCGCCGAGACGGGTGAGGGGCGGCGGCGGCGGCGGCGGCGGCGGCGGCGGCGGCGGGCGGGGGGGCTGCCGCCAACGGGGCCGCGCCCGCCGCCCCCCCCCCCCCCCCCCCACCACCCCGGTCCTAGCGCCGCCGAGCGGTAGGCGGGCAGAGGGAGCCGGGCATCCGGCAGCGGGAGCCGGGCATCCGGCAGTGGGCACCGGGAACCGGGGCATCCTGCACCGGGAGGTGGGCATCCCGCAGCGGGAAGCGGGCAGCGGGAGCCGGGAACCGGGCAACCGGCAGTGGGCAGCGGGACATGGGCAAGCGGCAGTGGGAACTGGGCAACTGGCATCCTGCACCGGGAACTGGGCATCCTGCACCGGGAACTGGGCAACCGGTAGTGGGAACTGGGCAACCGGCAACGGGCACCGGGAACTGGGCATCCTGCACTGGGAGCCGGGCAACTGGCAGAGGGAACTGGGCAACCGGCAATGGGAACCGGGGAACCGGCAGTGGGAGCGGGAACTGGGCAACCAGCACTGGGAGCCGGGCAATCGGCAGTGGGAACTGGGCAACGGGCACTGGGAACCAGGCATCCTGTACTGGGAACCGGGCAGCCGGCAGTGGGCAGCGGGACATGGGCAACCGGCAGTGGGAACTGGGCAACCGGCAACAGGCACTGGGAACCGGGGCATCCTGCACCAGGAGGTGGGCATCCGGCAGCGGGAACCGGGCAGCGGGAGCCGGGAACCGGGCAACCGGCAGTGGGCAGCGGGACATGGGCAACCGGTAGTGGGAACTGGGCAACTGGCAACGGGCAGCGGGAACTGGGCATCCTGCACTGGGAACCGGGCAACCGGCAGTGGGCAGTGGGACATGGGCAACCGGCAGTGGGCACTGGGCAACCGGCAACGGGAATCGGGTACCGGGCATCCTGCACTGGGAGCCGGGCAACCGGCAGTGGGTAGCGGGAACTGGGCAGCGGGAGCCGGGAACTGGGCATCCTGCATCACAAACTGGGCAACCGGCAGTGGGCAGCAGGAACTGGGCATCCGGCAGCAGGAACTGGGCATCCAGCAGCGGGCACCCTGCACAGGCAACTGGGCAACTGGTACCGGGAAGTGGGTATCCTGCACCAGGAACTGGGTATCCGGCAGTGGGAACTGGGAACTGGGCAGTGGGCACCCGGCACCGGGTACCTTGCACCAGGAACTGGGCAACCGGCAGCGGGAACTGGGCATCCTGCACTGGGAGCCAGGCAACTGACACTGGGAACTGGGCAGTGGGCATTCTGCACCAGGAACTGGGCAGCGGGCAACCGGCACCAGGAACCAGGCAACTGGCACCGGCAACTGGGAACTGGGCAGCAGGCACCCCGCACCAGCCAGCGGGCAACCGGCACCGGGGATTGGGCAACCGGCACCAGGAAATGGGCATCTTGCCCTGGGCACCGGGAACCCTGTACCAGGAACTGGGCAACTGGCACCAGGAACTGGGCAGCGGGCACCCAGCACTGGGAACCGGGTACCCGGCATGGGCATCCTGCACCAGGAACCTCACACTGGGCACCCGGTACCGGGAACCCCGCACCGGCAACCGGGCACCCGTAACCGGGCAGCGGGTGCTCCGCACCGGGCAGCCAGAGCTGGCACTGGGCATTCCAGTCTGGTCACTGCACCCGTTACTGGGAGCCAGTTATCGGGTGCCCCATGCCGGGTGCCAAATATCCCCGGGTGCGGTGGGCACTGGGTAGCCCAGACTGGGAACTGGTTGCCACCATTACCCTGGACCGGACAGAGGGCACTGGGGGCACTGGGTACCCTAGAGCGGGCACTGGGCGGTGGGTACTGGGTGCCCCGGGTGGGGAACTGGGCATCGTGTACTGGATACTTGGGTACCCTGCACTGGGAGCTGGGCACTGGGAACCGGGCACTGCCCCAGTGGGCTCTGGGCACTGGGACCAGGTACACCAGGGTGGGCACTGTCCCACTGGTGCCCAGTGTCACAGCTGGATGGGACTGGGCGGTGATGTGGGCAACTGGTGCGGCTGGATGGGGCATGGGCACCGCTGGTGTGGCTGGGCACAGCTGGGTGCCCAGTATGGCATGGCCAGATGGGACTGGGCACCCAGTACAGCATGGCTGGATGGGACTGGGTGTCCAGTATGGCATGGCCCAGACAGGACTGGGTGCCCAGTATGTCACGGCCAGACGGGACTGGGCACCCAGTACGGCACACCCAGGTGGGACTGGGCACCCAGTATGGCATAGTTGGACAGGACTGGTTGCCCAGTATGGCATTTCCAAATGGGACTGGGCCACCAGTACAGCATGGCTGGATGGGATTGTGTGCCCAGTACAGCATGGCCCAGACAGGACTGGGTGCCCAGTATGGCATAGTTGGATGGGACTGGGTGCCCAGTATGGCATGGCTGGACAGGACTGGGCACCCAGTATGGCACTGCTGGATGGGACTGGGCACCCAGTACGGCACGGCTGGATGGGACTGGGCATCCCATATGGCACAGCCGGATGGCCAAACAGGCCAAACAGGACTGGGCACCCAGTACGGCACGGCTGGACGGGACTGGGTGCCCAGTATAGCACTGCTGGATGGCACTGGGTGCCTAGAATGGCCCAGCTGCATGGCACTGGGCACCCAGTATGGCCCAGCTGGCCAGGAAACCATCACCGCTGGCCCAGTAGCAAGGTCAGCGAGGACACGGGCTGCGGGGCCAGGGCCGGGTGTCCCCAGGGTGTCCCCTGGGCAGCGGGGACTGACCCTGGTGACATCCCAGCCAGGACAGGGCTGTCCCCAGCAGCACCCACTCCCGCTGGCCCCGGGGCTATCGGCAGGGTCCGATGCGGGGACCTCAGGGATGGTGGCACGTCACGGGGACCTCGGGGACGATGGCACGTCATGGGGACCTCAGGGACAGTGACACATCATGGGGACCTTGGGGACGGTGGCACGTCACGGGGACCTCAGGGATGGTGGCATGTCACAGGGACCTTGGGGATGGTGGCACATCATGGGGACCTTGGGGACAGTGGCACGTCACGGGGAGCTTGGGGATGATGGTGCAGGATGGGGACCTTGGGGACAGTGGTGCATCACGGGGACCTCGGGGATGGTGGCACGTCATGGGGACCTCAGGGATGGTGGCATGTCATGGGGACCTCGGGGTTGGTGGCACATCATGGGAACCTCGGGGATGATGGTGCAGGACGGGGACCTCGGGGACGGTGGCACGTCACGGGGACCTCGGGGACGGTGGCACGTCACGGGGCCGACCCTGACCCCGGGATGGAGCCATCCCCCAGCTCTAATTTTACCCAGTTTAATGGTTCCGGGAGCACCGGTGGCATTTGAGGGCTGGGAGTGGTGACGATGCCGGTGGCGGGGACTCGCTGGCCGCGGCCAGGGGAGAGCGGGACCACGTCCCCGACGTGGCCACCGGTGACGGGATTTTGTCACCGGCAGGAGCGGGGCCGGAGCCGGAGGAGAGCGGGAAGAGCGGCGGTAAGAAGCTGGACGCCATGACCCTCATTAAAGAAGGTGAGCATCCTCCTTTGGGGAGAAAACCCCCGTGTTTGGGGGCCGGGGGTGTCCCGGGGGGGGGGGGGGGGGGGGAGGAGTAGGGGGTGGGGGTGGCACCGGTGACGGTGACCGGACTTTTGGTCCCCACAGACATGAACATCTTCGGCCACTGCCCGGCGCACGACGAGTTCTACCTGGTGGTCTGCAACCACTGCAGCCAAGTGGTGAAGCCCCAAGCCTTCCAGAAACACTGCGGTGAGCCCCCCGGGGGGGGGGGTTGGGGGGGGGGGCGAGGTGGGGGGGGGGGGCTACGGCAACGGTTACCCCCCCCCCACCCCCAGCATCCCCGCCGTGGTGGTGGGGGTTTAACCACCGGCTTTTCCCCCCCCTCCCCATCCCAGAACGGCGCCACGGTCCCCTCAGCAAGCTCTATGCCCGCGCCGCCGCCAAGTGCCACCTCGCCGTCAACGGGCAACCGGTGGCCGGTGGGACCCCCCCCGGCGGGACCCCCCCCGGCACGGCCAAGGGGTTACGGGAGAAACCCCCCGGTGGCGGTGGCGGTGGCCGCGGGCGAGTCCAGCCCTTGCCCGAGCGGCCGGAGAAGGACAACAACCTTTGGTGAGCATCCCCCTGTCCCCTGTCCTGCTGCTGGGGACACTCTGACCTCCCCCCCCGCCTCAAAATTCTCTGATCCCTCCCCCCCCCCCCCCCAAAAAAATTCTCTGACCCCATCCCCAAAATTCTGTCCCCCCCAAAAAAAATTCTCTGATCCCCCCCAAAAAATTCTTCTGAGCCCCTCACCAAAATTCTCTGACCCTCTCCCAAAATTCTCTAACGTCCCCTAAAATTCTCTACCCCCCCCCAAAAAATTCTCTGACTCCTCCCCAAAATTCTCTTCCCCCCCCTAAATTCTCTGACCCCCCCCCAAAAAAATTCTCTGACCCCATCCCCATATTCTCTACCTCCCCCCAAAATTCTCTGACCCCCCTCAAAATTCTCTGACCCCATCCCCAAAATTCTGACCCCCCCCAAATTCTCTCTAACCCCCCCAAATTCTCTGACCCCATCCCCAAAATTCTGACCCCCCCCCAAATTCTCTCTAACCCCCCCAAAAAAAATTCTCTGACCCCATCCCCAAAATTCTGACCCCCCCAAATTCTCTGATCCCCCCCAAATTCTCTGACCCCATCCCCAAAATTCTGACCCCCCCAAATTCTCTGATCCCCCCCAAATTCTCTGACCCCATCCCCAAAATTCTGACCCCCCCCAACTTCTCTCTAACCCCCCCAAAAAATTCTCTGACCCCGTCCCCAAAATTCTGTCCCCCCCAAAAAAAATTCTCTGACCCCTCTGCCCAAATTCTCTGACCCCCCCAAAAAAAATTCTCTGACCCCATCCCCAAAATTCTGACCCCCCCAACTTCTCTCTAACCCCCCCCAAAAATTCTCTGACCCCATGCCCAAAATTCTGTCCCCCCAAAAAAATTCTCTGACCCCTCTCCCCAAATTCTCTGACCCCATCCCCAAAATTCTGACCCCCCCCAAAATTCTCTGATCCCCCCCCCAAAAAATTCTTCTGACCCCCTCACCAAAATTCTCTGACCCTCTCCCAAAATTCTCTAACGCCCCCTAAAATGCTCTACCCCCCCCTCCAAAAAATTCTCTGACTCCTCCCCAAAATTCTCTTCCCCCCCCCCCCTTTAAATTCTCTGACACACCCCCCCCCCCCAAACTTCTCTCCCCAGTTTGTTCGTCCCCGTGGTCAACCTGGAGAAGATCCCCAGCATCCCCAAACCGGACGGGCACGGCATCAAGGTGCCCCCCAAAGCCCCCCCCACCAACTCCAAGGAACCCCCCGGGAAACCCGCCCCCCCCACGCTACCCAAAGAGCCCCCGGTACCGGCCGGGGGCGGGGGGGATTCAGCGATGGCTCCCGACGGCCCCGGGTGCAAACTGGAGAGCGCGCCCCCCCCGGGGGAGAAGGACGGGGGTGCCACCAAGCCGCCCCCCAGGTCCCACAAGAAGCTGGCACGTGAGTGTCCCCCCCCCCCTTTTCTTGCCGGGGTTTGGGGTGGGGGGGGTGGGGACTGTGATTTTGGTGGGGGGGGGGGTTGGTACTGAGGTGGGGGGGGGGCATCTCCCACCTCTGCAGCGGAGATGGGCAGGGTTGGACCCCCCCATCTTGTCGTCCCCCCCTGAGGTGGCACCTTTGGGTGACACTGGGTGGGGGTGAGGCAGGGTTGGACCCCCCCATCGTGTGTCCCCCCCCAGTATGGCACCCTTGGGTGACACTGAGCAGGGGTAAACCAGGGTTGGACCCCCCCATCGTGTGTTCCCCCCCCGATGTGACACCCTTGGGTGACACTGAGTGGGCAAGAGTCAGGGTTGGACCCCCCCATTGTGTGTGCCCCCCCCCCCAATATGGCACCCATGGGTGACACTGAGCAGGGGTAAACCAGGGTTGGACCCC